>NW_010197000.1:106394-145340 GCF_000695765.1 Mesitornis unicolor
ATTCCAAGGCTGCTGTACACAGTCCTGCTAAAAGGCAGAGGAAGAAAACTTAACCTCAAACTTTTCTGTATTCTTTTCTGTATAAATGCAAGCTGAGATGTTTCCACTCCCTCTTTCAGGCATTGTTCACATAGTATCAGGCTTTTCCTTCTGAGTCCTTTATTCATCCTGAATAGTATTTTACTCCTCAACTAGTCCTATTGACTTCAGTGATACTCCAGACAGAGTAAAGGATTTGTTGGTGGGGATCAGTTTGCAAGGTCAGGGCCTCGGATTGTAAAATCTTCCTTGCCCAGCATACCATTGCAAAGTACTGTGAACACTTAACATACTGTGAGATGGATCTCTAGCATAGCAGTATCCACAGTGTTGGAAACATTCATAATGCTTTTCAACAGTATGCCAGGTAAGGAAGATTTTCAATCTATGGCCCTCACCCTGCAATTCAATCCTCACAGATAAACTCTCACCCCTATACAAAGTATCACTGAAGTCAGTGGGGCTCTAAACAGATGCACAGCATTTGCCGAGTGACACAGATGGAAAGACTGTGGGTTTAAGGCACAAAGGGGCTAAAACTTGACAAAGCCAGTTCTGCCCTACAAAGCACAATGATGCTGATTACTGCACCCACCCTTTAAGCTCCAGCCCAGCAAAGAACTTCTGCCCAAGTTACTTTAAGCATGTGAATCTGTGCCATTGCCATTAATAAGTCTGCCCAAGTGTCTGCAGCTACACACGTGCTTAAGTGCTTTGCTGGATGAGTGTTCTTTGTTTCTAGAAGGTAGAGGAGATGCAGGCCTGGAAATGCCAACCAGCACAGGCCCACCTCTCATCTGTCTCACTTTTATAACTTTGAAACTCTTCCTTCACTTTGGTAATAATGTAAAGTATCAACGAAAAACTGCAATGCATGCATTTCATTTGAGTTTTATTGCCTTAACAGACAGCATTAGATTACAAAAGAGGACATTTTTCTTCTCAGTTTTAGCTTATTCTTATGATTTATGATTAGATACAGCAAGAGTTCATAAACTTCCCTGACCTGCTGACAGTTTTTACAGGCTCTTTGATTTATTTCCATCTCAAACTTAACAGCTTTCGTGTGACTGATATTCCTAGAGTCCTGGCATGGCTGCAGAACAGCCTGTGAGAGCTCCTCTAATCTCCATGTTACTAATTTAAATGAAGTCTTGGTCTGTTGTTTAAAAAAGACATTCGTCATCTCACGGAGGTTTACAGATCCTCTTGTAATGTAATGTCAGACACTTCTGAGATATGAGTTTTATAAAGCCTCCCGATATTGAGTGTTGTAAGACACACAAAGGTCACTTCAATATGCCAAAGGAAAAAAAAAAAACATTTGCAAAACAAGAGAAGAGAAATTCCTAAGAAACTGCATTGTACCGAGGACATTTAGAAATGATTTATACCATCTGTGAGTACATTTCAAAGATAAATCTGGTATTAGGGAGAAGAAGGGGGGGAGGATAATTTTGAATCCAGAAAAATCCACAGACATCCAGCCAACAGCTATGAGTTCCTGATAAAAAACAACTCACAGAGCAATATTCTCACAGTCATAGAGGTTGCAGCATCAACAGTTTCCCAGTGTGCTCCAAAGCTACTGTGCTAACTAAGGCTGCTCTTTCAGCAAAGATGCAGCTGGCATTCTGTTTTCATTGTACACATTCCAAACAACAACAAAAAAGATACATTTTGTAATAACAAAGACCAAACTAGTAAGAGAGAGAAAAGGGAAAAAGAGCTAGAGCAAGATAAGAAAAGTGGCTGTCTCTCTGTACTCATATACCACCCAGCTAAAGGCAGAAAGATGCCATTATTTTTGCCTCCAGAACATTTAGAAACTGGCAAAAGATGAGTGATGTGAAGGTGTATGAAGGTGGAAGGAACCTAACTGGAAAACATCAGGTAGGTTTTTTTAGATATTGAGGGGTACAGCAGAAAGAGCACAAAACCCGTAAATATTCGTGGAGCTTTGGAGGTTCTCCAGTGAATATGTTTAGGTGCTTGAGGTCAACCGTGATCAAACCTTAGCCTGACAGAAAATTGCTTTTGTAATATTTGTAGATCAGATAAGAAATGACAAGCAACACTAGGTTATGACACACTGGAGATATAAATACAGGTTGCCCAGATCATATGATTGATTGAACCCTTTTATTTTTGCTGAAGAAATTTAGGTAGTGTTGCTGGCAACACACACAGAGCACTAAATAAACGTTACGTACAGTAGCTTGTCAGAATTTATAAAAGAGCAATTGACATTTGCTTTACTGTCAAAACATCAGCCTACGAGTTTCCTCTCTTTGGAAGGAGAATCTGGGAAATAAAGCAATGCTATACAGTGTAATACCTTCAAAACACAGATGCTGTGGTTAAGTCTGAACCAGAAATGATAGCTGCTCTCATGCAATGAGCTCCACGTGTCCTCAGACACAAACAACATGCTTGCGGGTCTCATTGCAGCAAGCCACCAGCAGCAGTTTCTGTATACCACAGAATATAGAGGCAAATGTGGATTTATCATAGAGCTTCCTATTCTACAGTCCAAACACTGATACTTGCAGTGCAGATAGAGGTGGAAAAACAGTATAATCAGGGCTGTACAGTGCCTGCAACTGTATTGCAACAAAGTGGATTATTGAGAACACAATGAGACTTAATGCCTAATTTCAGAGTTTGCACGCATATAGGAATTGAAGTCCAAAGGTCTCATTCACAATTACACTGAAGAACTCCTAAGATTTCCTTCCACTGTCTGAGCAACATAAAGAAGTCCTATTGCACATGAAATAAAAACATCCAGCAGTTTATCTTTCTAGGATTACATGGCATTTTCAACGTAAAAATCACATCCTCTGTTGGGCAAAGGTTCATTTTACAGACCAGATCCACTGGATCAAAACAAAGACTGCCATAAATCAGCTTTGTGGAACTATGCTGATTTTGTCTTGCTGGTCTGTATCTCAAGAACCACCTTTCAGCCATTTGTGTAGGAGGAAAAGTTTGTTAATATTATTACCCTGGGAGATGAGTATTATTCTGCAGGGACTAAAAAAGAAAAAAAGCCCAGCATTCCAAGTTACCTCTTTCCACTCTGATAAGGGCACAGAACATGTCTACAAGGACAGATCAATTGTCAGCAAAACTACTTCTCTGTTGAATTTAAACCCATTGCTCATTCTTAGTTAATGTGTTGCTAAAGAAGTATTTCTGTATCTTTATCTGTCCTTTCTTACACAGATCTCTTACAAGAAATCTCCCTCTCTCCCTGAGTGGTAAACCCACCTGCACAAAATCTCTGGAGAACAGGGAGTTCAACAGATCTCTGGTGTCCATCAACAAGACTTCTAAACCCACTGAAAATTAATCTGCACAGACATCCCTTTCCTTGCTTCTTCCCACAGGCTTGCCAGGGCACAACACACCTGGGCAACAGGTCAAGGACAACCACTTTTAAGACCTAATTCTTGCTTCATTCCCAACTTTATCTCACATTAGTCTACCTCTGCCCGTTTTGAAATGAGTAATATATGTGATTTTGGTCATGTAGAACAAATGCTGTCTCTGGCTGGAGGGGTATCCATGCTCTCCTATAGAAAGATTTGAGGCCATAGACTTGGCATAGTCCACTACCTCTGCATTAACCCTCTTTGCTATGTTTTTCTTTCCTTCTTAGAGAAAAAGGAGACTTGACAATAACCTAGTACTCTTATTGAGAATACATGTTAATAACTCTTTTAACTGTAGAAATATCAACAACCACAATCTCTGAGTTTTAGTAGAAGCTTTTCTTCCTGATGTTTCCACTAGCTCCAAGGTAAAAAAGGGTATGTTTGGAGCATACTCCAGGCTAAACAGTGTTACAGCAGCTCAAGACTAGACAAATTCTTCCAAACACTCTGAGTCATATTATGAACAGCTTCCACATATTTCAGTAAGGCAAAATACATCTGTCTCTGGGGCAGCACATTATGTCATTCAGCTTCTTCCTTTACCAAATGGAGTGTGCATGTGTCTATCCGTGTGCAATCTCTTCTATCATGATTAGGAATTGGTACCCATCTCCCAGATTTCATATCCTTCTAATGGGAAAGGTCAACAGATTTGTGGTAAGAGGCAAAGCATGAAATAGAGCTGAGAACATAACAAAAGAGGGAGAAGAGAGAAAAGAAAGAATTTCAATACCATACACTAAATACACAGATGTTAATAAAAAAATCCTCAATGGTTACTTGACAGGGTCTCACAGAGGGAAACTTGAAAAAAAAGATCTCTCCATTGTGCAGCATTTTTCTTTGTAACTCAATTGTATCTTTATATCAGCTTTTCATCTCCCCAACAACTAACTCAGGGCATATTCACAATAAAAATAGAAGTTGGATTTGTTACTTGTTGAGACTGCAGATTTCCAATTAAAGGTGGTGGTATTCCTTCTGCCTCTATAGTTTTTACTTGGCTACTGAATGTGGTCTAACCAACCCTGTAAAATAGCCTTAAAAAAATCACAAACACTGGTCTCCTTGAGAACCCATGATAGATGAAAGAAGAGAGTTTCTCCTTTGTTGTCTAAGGTTTACGCAATAAAAGGTAGACAATATGAGACTTCACTAGTTGTATACTGATTGTACAGCTTTATTTCCTAGAACAAAGACACCATTCCTTCAAAAAGCACTACTAGTAGCACAGGGAAATAATTTTAATATTTGACATCCATAATATTTAACACGGTGGCTTGATTTTGTTCAAGTGAAAGGAATCTATCCATGCCAATTAAATAATTCATTGCATAGTTCAAAAGACCCTGATAAGAGTTACACTGCAAACCATACTGCTTTTCCTGCTTTAATTACAAATTTGTAGTTAAAGCACATGACAGGGTTTCAGGGCTGGGTTCCACTTCCCGCCCTGTGATGGGTTACTGGGGGTAATTTCCTTTATCTCAGCCTTCCTGGGCCACATCCTTTGTTGGTGTAAATCAGCAGAGGTCCACCAACTGGAAAGGCACTCTGCTGATTTACACCAGCTGTGAATTTGACCTCTTGACTGGGAGAAAAAATGGGAATGGAAACCATTTTTCTGTGTTAGAAGAGTTATTTGTTGATGTTGGTTATGGCTTTTAAGTTTCATTCTTTTTAACAAATGAGACCAATATCTAACATCAAAGATAGGCATACAAAGAGGATGCATTTGAGTTTTTTGGAGCCTTTAGAATTACTGAATTGTGTACTTCATTGAAGTGACAAACAACATACAGAAACACATTCCAGTCACAAGATACCAAATTATGCTGTAGAATTTTCTTTCCATTTTCTCCCTGATATTTGATTGGATATTTTCACTCTTTTGGACCAACAGAAATAAAAATGCCTAGATCAGCTCTGAAAACAACATCTTGCTGCTTTTGCTGTGACTGCTCCTATTCATCAGGTGTTTTAACTAACATAGGGAAAATGGCTATTTCTTAGTGATGGGGCTACAGTATGAGTAACTGAACTTCAAAGATGCCAGGCCAGATTGGACAGCAAACATCAAAAGCTTTTGAGTCGTGCTGAGTAAACTTTGTATTCTGACACACAAGTTCTTATCTGTTCTGTTCCAGACTTGCGAGAGAGAGGGGCTGAATCTAACCAAATCACATTGTTTTTCCTTACAGCTGCCAACTTGGAAAAATATCAGGGCACAAAGGAACCATTAAAAAGAAAACAAAAAAAGACATGTTTCTGTTAGTTCCTAAGCAACACAATATTGCCAAGATGGTGGTTCCTATGAAAATTAGAAAATATTAGTTACACATCACACTGTTATTTATTTATACTGCTCTGTGAAGTTGGTTTTTTTTCCTTCTTGCAAACTGACAGATATTATGGAAAATCTGTTCTTTTGAGCAGGGTGTTTACACCACAACTGTTATGTATGTTTTGTCAGCAGTTTATTCCATTTGTTAATTCCCATTTCTGTTTTAGCATTTATTTTGCTAGTTACTGTGTTGAAAAAAAGTAGAGAATGAGAGAGAGAGGGAGAGAGAAAACAAAAGCAAGCAAGCAAGCAAGCAAGAAATAAATTTAAAACTTCACATCCACCAAAATGAATCCTGTCATTGAGATTGTCAGTCATTTAAGAAAACTGGAAATCCTATCCCATTATTAAATACACACAAATTTAAGAAAACATTTTTAAAACCTCGGCCTGCTTGTTCCTAGCACTTTAGGGCAGCGTGGAACACAGGAAACAAGTGTTTCACCCCACCTTCTTAATTATTCAGCCACAATGCATTTACCATGTGGATTCTCCTACTCATGAGAAAGCTTTAATTACATCGATGATGCTCCACACTGTTGAAGGATTTAAATTACAGTAAGGTGACAAGGAAGTTTAATAGCTCCTGGGAAATGTAATTGTAACATCTGCTTGGGAATTAAATGGTCAGCCCTTACATTTTGTAGAGTTCTACTCAATAATTCAGCCTCTGAACCTAGAAAACCTGACTGCTTACCTTAGAAGGTGGAAGTCACATCATGCATCATTTCAGCATTTTGATGGAGAGCTTTAAAACATGGTTGTGAAAGAATGCATGGTAGAGAACCATTTCCAATCTCCACAGAGCACTTTGTTTTCACAAGTACTCCACATTAGCTGTAGCACATGTAGTCTTTCCATTACAACTGAAAGGTAACCTATCAAGATAGAAGAGAGAGAAGAGAAAATGGAAGCTGCTGTTATTTGAATTTTCACTTCCTGGTCCACAGTTCACAGACCTTCTGAGACACTGCAGTCTACCATACCAAACTCCCACCTTTGAAATAGGCTGAGGAGTAATGGCTCCAAGGATAAATTCCAACACCAACACAGGAATCTGAGCACGTATTAATATAAACATATTTGAAAATGTTTCAGCTGCATTTGTTGGGTAAATGTGGAAAGAGGAGCAAAAAGCAGCTTTAGTGCACCCCAACAATGTATAACACAGGACCACAGCTTTTCAAGGAGGCCACTGGAGCCTACAGAGTCAGAACCCTTCCAAGATGTGCTTCCAGGACTTGCCAGAAATCCTCCAGCAGCACTCCTGGTGCAAGGTGAAAAATGGTTGCTGTCTGGAGCACAGCACAGCACAGCACAGCACAGCAGTGACCAGGGATACACACCAGAAAGGAACAGTGCCACTGCTAAAGTCACCACGGGGACTGGGGCCTTTTGGACTGACACAACCTCCATACTAAGAGAGAAGGGCCATATGTTGACCTTCCTTCTATTCATTTGCAGCGGAGAAATTCTGTCTGCACCACAGTATGAGCAGCATCCCTTGGAATGGTCTCGTCTACCAAAGTTATAAGGCTCATTCAACAGAAATATTGAAAAACCTGGTTTGGAAGTGTGTATGGCTGAGGAAGGACATAAGAGCAAACAGCTCATCCATAACCAGGGCTTGACATGAAGAGATGGGTTACTGTGTTTTTCAGTGTGTGGTAAATTCACTTCCAACACACTCCTGTCTTATGCTTGATGTCCTGCAACAGGTACACTCGGGATGATTGAATTAATTTAATGAAACAACATTAAGAATTTTATATTTCATTCAGCTTTAGGGTAATCCTAAATCCTCATGACAGACTGGAAGTTTAACAAACAATGTGAATAGACTCAACATAAGGCTCTTAGACAACTAGGATATGGTTTCATGCAGACTTTCAAAAGCTATCCACAAAATTAATACAAAACTGTTTTAAACATTTACTAGCTTGTACCACAAAGGGCTTCTTTTGGCTTCAGTAATACTCAGGTATTTAGGAAGAACTGAGTTTGATTCACTGACCTAATTGAGATGTTCTGTGTGATTTTTGGAAGCAGTTGTTTCTCGGCCCCTGTCCCCCATCTGTGTAACAGGGGTACTAATCTGCTTTTCTCATTGGGATATCATGAAAATTAATACATAATGTCATAATAATAGTACCAGAATAACACAAAGCATTTTAGGCAAATTTTCATGTACAGCTACCCAGGTAAGGACCAATTTTAATCTCACTTCTGTATAACAATATTCTTTAGATGAGGAGTGTAAATCTGTTCCTTTTTTGCAGTGTTTGTGTTTCTTTACTTGCCATGGACAAAGAAAACCATGATTGTACAAACCCAGTAAAGAAATTTTTTCAAAAAGAGAGAATACATATTTCTTTCAGAAATAAAAAAGAATTGAAAATATAAAAAAACCAACCCATGAAAATAGCCAAGATTCAATCTAATTTTACTTGAGTGATCAAGAAGGACACCAAATCTGCCCTCCTTGGCCATAGTTAAAATGTGCCAAACTGACACAAACACAGTTCTCAAAATTAAAAAGGAACAAAACATTTCCAAGTGAGGTCTGAGACTCAGCTCTCCTCCCTGCTGCATGAAGAATCTGTGATGGGGAACAGATCTGGGTTCTCTTAAGCCTTCATGTCAAGAAAGCTACCATTGTACCTCTGTAGAAATAAGAGAATTTGTCACAGGAATTGTTCTGAGGCTCCTCAAGTCGACCTTTGATTGCTTCCCACACCCTGCTAACCACAGAACAGAATTTTATCACTGGCATCAATTTTAGGCTATGCAGATATTCCAAGGTAGAATATAGGACTCCTACAGACATACTGCAGGAGTATGAGAAATACTTGCTTTAAGAGAAAATTTGGAGGGCTGTAAGACAAAAAGTATTAACCACATCTTGAATTTTCTTCCCACATCTGCTCTTTAACTAGTAAATTGAAAGACATTTTGCGTCTTCACTGCTCTTGTGGTAAAAATAACTCACATCTAGTTGAATGCTGAATTTGCAAGCACCCAAAATGACCTGAAATGAACAAACAATAATTTTTCCTGCAGAGTTTGCACAGATACCTGCTTTATGGAGCTCTTAGGAATAAGTAAAAAATCATCAAGAGAGAATAAATATTTAGCTTGGGCTGTAAGGCAAAAGTATGTTAACACACGTCTGCATTTCTGGATTTTTGCTGGAACTTGAAGTAGAAGTGGCAAGAAACCACAAAGAAAACTGATTTCACACTATGTTCAAAATAACAACAAGTAAGACACTTGTTACATACCTGTTTTATTGAACAGAAAAATTTAAGACAATATAAATCTGCACTTTTCACCATACACTAAGCAAAGGTCTCCAAGCACCTTAGCTTATGTGATAAATCTGATCTCATAGTTTGCTATGAGGCTTGCTGTGACACAACCATGAGCCCCATGTTGCAGGTGAGCAACCAGAGCATCCAAGAACAGCCACACCGAGCAACACAGCCAAGGGATCTATGGCCGACACATGATTTAAGCCAAGTTGCACAATCCCCAGTCTGTCCCTGAAACCCAACTTGGAAGTTTATCTGAACTGGATCAGTGGAGGGTTTTTTCTGATTCTTCTGTGTATCTCAATTTGGGACAAAATAATATAATAAGCAACCAGGAATAACCTAACTCATATTTCTTAACTTCAAGGGGATAGACACCTGCTATTTGGGTTAGACACTTCCTCTGCACTCAGAATAGCCACCCTGAAACCTTGCCTCATGCATTTGTTCAGTGTCTGCAAAGAAGCACTGACCATCACTGCAAAGGTGATTCCTACTTCAAACACAAAGATCAAAGCTCTTCTAACTTGGCTATCTGACAAAATCCAATTTTGTTATCCCAGATTTCAAAAGCCAATAGCACCTGAAGGCAGAGTCAGAAGATTCTGCTGCATAGTCCAGGCTTCGCCCCCACTGAGCTTGAATGTGGGCTTTGTTCTTCATGTAACCTACCTCAGGTAGGGCTCTGTCTTTTTATTTCTGTTTAGGTGAAAAGCAGCCTATAGGAAAAGGTATGTAGGGACATGCCATTGCTGACATGATACGTCTGACTGCCTTCTTCTGTAAGGGCTTCAGATGAGGATTAACACCTAAACCAGCTCTGACCTACAGCCTATATGCTGTTCTCTCACTTGAAGGTCTGACAGTACACTACAAACATGGCCTCAATCCCTGCAGTGCACCACTGAGCCAGGCAAGGCTTCCATATTTTTAGATGAAGCAGTATGTTCCCTGGTTGTCCCAGACTTCTCAGATGAGCAGGGCCATCAGTGGGCGAGTTCCCACCTCACTAGGGTTCAGGGTGCCTTTGGAAAGGACACCTGCCTCAAATCTAGTTTGACATGTTTTTTTCCTCCACGCTGACCACAGCCCAAGAACAACTGGGTAAGCAAGTGCTGCTTGGTGAACAGGGGTATGTGAAAAAGGATGCACACGTGCACTGGTGTGTATAAATGTGGCATCTCTTGTGAACTCTTAGTACTGTTTCATTACCTGAATTTTTTCAATTAGCAAACATCTGCCAACTCCTGCACTCTGTCAGAATATACCACTGATGTTTCCTTTGTAGTCCTTTTCATAACATATGTAAACAGATGGAAGAAAACTCTTGCTGTTATAATCTTTAGATTTTATGAGTAGCTGAGGTTGTTTAAACTACAGATTAACTTCTACAGGCCCATTTCCCTCTCCAACCACCCCCACCACCACCTCCCATTTGATTAGACAAATTTCCTGTGCTGGTGTATCAGATAAAGATCATTTTAGTAAATATTTAAGAGGGAGAGGGTCTCACTTCACTGAAATGAAAACCATAACATCCATTTCATGTCCCTGTATGTGCTTTGTCCCCTCTCTCCCCAGGCAGTCTTGGATGAGTCTATACTCTTTGGGCCAAGATCCCAGTAATGTGATTGGTCTCCTGTGGGCTACCACAATTGCAATGTTGGCAGTGGAGTCTTTCAACATACTCAAGAAAATGGGTCTTTTCTTGCTTTCTCCATGTCAATACATTTTTCAAAGCTACACTTCTTAATGCCATACAACTCTAATTCTTTGACAAAGCAGAGCCTAGATTGTGAATATATTGTCTAGCCCAAAGGTGAATTACATATTCAGAAGATGTTTCTACTACACCCAGTGGTGACATACCTGGGAATGGTGAAGGGTGTCTGCGACAATGATTCTTCCATCTCTGTGGTGTTGTGTCAACACTACATGGACAGGTCTGCAAGTTAGATTGCATAGCCAAGCATATCACAGACTGGGTGCAACCTATGTGTGGTGCTTCTACAGCCTCGCAGCTCACAGAATGTCTTATAAAGTTATATTATTCCACAGCTGACTAAGATGCTTTTGTTTCCATCCTGCCTGAAAATTGGCTGTGGTTCTAAAAAGTGGAAAGAAATGCCATACTTTCCCTGACCTCCATTCCCTGACGCCTTGTACTTCTGTTGCATTATAAACTATTTGAACTGTCTTCCTCCCAAGACTAAGAAGAACTAAGTGCAAAGACACATAGTAGCTATTCTTTCTAAGAGACTGACTATGGTTGTCTTCTCTCACACTTCTGCACACAACAGCAGAGCGTGTACTTCCAGGCTTTTGCTTTTGGTGATGCAAACTGGCAACAAGAAATAGAGTACAATATACACAATTTGAACCGTTAAAGTGACATTAGAGTCCTAATCCTCTGATTCATTTCCCACAAGCTCTTTCCTCTTTAAATACTTGTCCTTTCACTTGTAACATTATTTCAACTTAATCTGCAACCTTTGCTTTCTAGTTCTGAACAACTCCTACCTCCACAATCCCTTTGTGCAACCAACTCTTCCCCTCAGCACTGAAAGGAGCCTTAAATCTCCCTCATCTCCCCTTAAAGCTCCATCTCTGCTTGCTAGCCCTTTTTTTCCCCCATTATGCTGCTCTTTCAGCTCCAGTTAGTCCTGTCATTCCCATGATCAGTTCCCAAAAGGACCTCAAATGAGGTCCCAGGTGAGATATATACTATTCTTTTCCTGGTCCCATCATAATAAGTTTCATGTACTCTCCTGGGCTTTGAAGGTTCAAAGGATTTTCTATTACTCATTAAAAGTGAAGTCAGCAGCTGATGTGGCTGAGCTAGGTTTGGATAAAGAACTTAGGTGTGCTGGAGGCAGGCAGAAAGAAGTACTTGAACAAACATTTCTTAGTTCAGGAAGAAACAGCCAGTCCCACTAAAAATAGAAGCAAATTTCATTTTCCTCACAAATATCCTGCAATCCGATTTTTAAATTATTTTTTATTCAAGACATTTACAGTGTCTGCTCTTGGATTAACAAAGTTAAACTATCAACATAAGCTCTTGTGAAGAAACGTCAGTCCACAGATACTACAGAGAGATGGCTTTTCTACATCAACCTTTTCTAAAGTACTTGCAGCCACACAGAATATCTGAAGTGTTTGAACTTGTGCAATTAGAACAAGTTGTCAGGGACACAAAAAGCTTTTCAGAAGAGCACAGAAGCTGCCCGTACGTTATCTACCAGTGTCACATACCTTCAGCCTAGGAATCATCAGAGCCTAGGCAGCAGGGTATAAAATAAAAATCTTCTACACCAACCATATTTCAGCAAGCTGAGATTTTTTTCTCTAATAAACCCTATTCCCTGCAGCTTTTCCTTCTGTCTCTAAGTTCTTCTTTTTTTGCTCTCTGCCCTCTGTACTTTTTCTATTTTCCCCCCATTTCTTCATCTTGTCTCTCCTCTCCCCTTATTTCTTTTCCCCTTTCTTTCACTGCTTCTCAGCAGTGCATGTTCTCTTCTTATCCCAGTTCCTCCTCAGCCTCAGTTTTTGATTCTCTTTTTCTTTCTTGCCTCTTCCCTGTTCTTCTCTCTCTCCTTTCCTCTTTGACCTGAACCGGGTTGTTGCAGGTCTCTGTGCCAAGTCAAGAAGCCCTCACTTCCTCTTTTCTATGGCAGAAACAAGGAAAAGTGCAAGACAAAAAGTTCTCCTCTCAAAGATTCAGTTCTTGGATCTAAAGCCTTGGTCCCATACCCTGTGAAAACTGGGTCCAGTTATGAGAGTCAGATGAATTTTCCCAGATTTTGGCAATGGTTGGCAGCTGGCAAAGCCTCATGGACGGCAGACTTCCGGTTCTGGATTTCACACACTGGCTTTGTTCTGAATCTGAACAAAATGCCCAAATTTTGAAATGCTACATAAAAATTTCACTTTGACTCATGACATTTATATTAGAGTATATAATACAGAAAAGAAAAACAAGATTTATTTCAAAATAGAATTGGAAGTTCAACCTTCCTTACTAAAGTGGGATGTCCTCCCTAGATTTTCATCTGCACAAAATTCTCATTTATTCCAGCAGATTTTTCAAAGTGCTCTCATGAAATGGAGGAAGAAACTGTGACAGGTTGGAGATATTTGAGAAACTGTGTTGACATTTTAAATGCCTTGCATATATATAGTCTGTGGGCACACATTGTGCAGCATATCATGACAAACAGGATCTGTTGCTGGTGTTCTGTAGACATAACTGGGCTAGCTTTAAATTAGCTAATGATGTGACCTCCACTAGCACCACAGTTATGGTAACATTATGATCCCCATGAACATACAGAAATAGGAAGATAGGATGCCCAAAACAAGCCTTCTTGTGCCTTGGCTTCAGAGCTTAAAGGTAATTCAGGTTTGGCTGCAACAGTTAGAGTAACTACGTTGGTTTCTACAGGCCCTGTGCTTCTGGGCAGGAACAGTTGTGTCCTGTGCTTTCACTGTCCCTAGCCAGCCTGAACATAGACTGGGTTTCAGCTGGCATTTGCAGTCAGCAGGAGCTGCGCATAAGCAAGCACCACATTTTGTCATGGTCTGAGTGAATATCCCTGCACAACCAGAGCTGCACTCCCTCTGACTCAACAGGAGCCCTGGTACATGGAGGGTAGTGCCAGTAGCAGGAACTCTCCTGAGTGCAGCTTGGGCTGTGACCTAGGATGGTGTGCTGAAAGCACTGCTTTCTTGTTAAGGGACAGCTGAAAGGACCAAGCTTCTACATGGATGTTTGAGGTAAACATTGGGTTTCAGCCCATTTGAATCTAGAAGGCCCATCAAGCAAGCACAACTACAGCGTGCCCTTTTCCACAGCCAGAGACATGTGTTCCTGCACACCCCTGGACATCATGGTTAGGGCACCAGCACATGCTTCTGAAGTGGAGCCTCACCAGTTGACCTATCTATAGGGGGTCACATGAACAGAAAGTTTGGGGCAGATTGATATGACTACCGGTCCAGATAGTCAAAATCACATACAAATACATGTACATGAACAGCAGGACTGTTCACCGTGTCTACTTGAAGAAAGCAGGGCTGCTTAGACTCCCAAAACCACTTCCCAGTGGCTCCTTACTGTTACAGGATTCTTCCTTCCTTCTCCCACAGCCCACCTTTAAATGGCCCTGGTAATTTTCTGAGTTTTGAGATGTACTCTGAAGGTCCATTAGAATAGATTTTTATAGACCAAGGAAAAGAGGCAGTAGAGCTATGTCAACAGACATCTCTGAAATAATCCGCTGAAGAATGGCTGGAAAGAAAATATATATAGAAGTGGAAAAAGATGGAAACTGATAGAGTCAGGATAGAAACAATCAGGAGAGTGGATGTGGAGAGAGGACAGAAAGATCTGGTTCACAGGAGAAGTTGTAGAAATAGGGCCCTTACTGAGAAAATCTGTCAAAGGACATGACTATGAATCCTGGCCCGGCCTTAGATTCTGGCCAACTCATTCCTAAAACTGTCCACATGTAACCACAAGACAAAACTCCACTGCCAAGTCAAGAGCAGCTCATAGACTTCCACTGTAGATGCTAAGCATGGGACACATTCACTCAAGCGGGACTTTTTGCAAAGACTGCAAAGTAGGGTTGCCTTCCCTTGATCAAGTCCACACCACTGGCAGAAGAAAAAAAAAAAACAGCTCAGAAAGCACCACAGACACAAGAAGCTTGGTGACTGTTTTAAATAAATCAGTCTCACAATTTCTTACAGAGGAGGGCATTTCTTATTTTACAGATTATGAAACAGAGGCACCAGGGGACCAAGTGTCTTGACTGAAGATGAGTGAGCAAAAATGAGGAATGAAGTGGCCCTCCTGATTTCCAGTGCATCGCCTAGGCAGCCAGAGGAAACCAGCTTCAATACAGACATTATAAATGCCGCTGAGATGAGACGACACCATCTGAAAAGGTTTTTCCCTAATTTGCATAATAATAAACACAAGTATAAGTGGAATTAACTAGCAGGTATTTTTTTCATCTGTTTGTTTTAATTATTTCAAACTGTAGTGTTTGTAAATGCGATCGACACTAAACCTTTATTTAGAGTGTGCTTTGAATAAATGTATTGACATTAAAATTAGTCACCATAACCTATAAGTCACAGGATGGGTTTGGTTATGAATGTTACTAGTGCTATATTGAGCTTCCAAACAGAATTAATTTCTTGCTCTAGGAGACCTTGAGAAGTTGTGTAATTTTAATGTAGAATGAGATACACAACTTGGAACAGTTTTTTTGCAATAGCCTTAATTTCTGAGAATTGGATTTTCTTATTGTAGCCAGTTTAAGAACATGCTGGGAGACAGAAGACTGCAGATTAAATTCCTAATATTGCATATGTGAACTCTGCCACAGTAAGGAAGATTTTCAGTAGTAAAACTGAAAATTTGGCATCTCACTTCTTTCTCACTGCCACTTCATCTCACTGCCACTGGGAGTTGGATGCCTTTTTTGGATATTTTTTTTTTAGCATCCAAAAAAAACCTATGTGTTATGATGTATTTTTATGGAAAGGACAGAGCTTGATTTCTAAATACCTGCTAACTCAGACAGTATCCAAAATCCATATCAATTATTCCAGAGACAGTTCAGTTTATTACCTTTTTCTTCAGTAATTCTGACTATGATCGAGACCAAAAATCAAGATTATGTTCTCTTAAGATTATAGTTTTCTATATTGATCCTGCCTTTATTATCTCAATGGCTTATTTGTTAGACAGAAAAGATATGACTAGGCATATATCATTGCAGAATACAGGAAAATTCACTGAGATTAACGCATAAGTAAAGGACAAGCGCATTGACAAATCTAGCTGTCCGAAAGTCAAGGCTTATGTTAACCAAGAAGCACATTACTGTGATTCCATCAGAATGGTCTTTTATTTATTTAACTTTCCCATTTTCATTTTCTATTTGGGTAAGATAATTGCCTGTGATAAGCTCTCCCTGTGTAGGTTGGAAGCATGCAGAAAGCCAGCCTTTAGACTGGAATATTTACGCTAAGCTTAAGCATTAATGATGTGTAATGGCCAGACCATATTTGCATATTGAAATTATCTCAATTAAAATCCTTTATCAGATGACTTCAAAGAGAGAACCTCTCAAACTGCAATATATTTTTCCATGAAACAGAGCCTATTAGGGATGTAATGTGTTTATCTGCATTTCTAAAGACAATAATTTTAGTGTTGATTTCATAAGTAATAAAAAATAAATTTCCTTCCTTAGGCTACGTACTACAAAATTCTTTTATCTTTCTTTATAATGCACTTACTGAGCTCTGAACTTCTCTGAAGGACAAAAACATAAAATAGTCCACAGAACTTGAACTAAATAATGCCTTGCCCTTCTATATTGTTTCTCATCCTGAGAATCTAAGTACATTACAAAGATTTACAATGTCTAAAAGAGATAAGAGACTTACAGGACTCTCCTCACCCACCGCTGGAAGGCAGTCATCTCTGAGCAGCCATAGAAAAACTTTTTATGACACCAAATGGAGAGTCTTTACAAGAAACAACGTAGTAACCTACATTAAGAGGGTAAACTGCTAAAAAAAAAGGAAAAAGATAATTCACTAATTTATTTTTTCAATTTCTTGATAGATTTCCATTCATTGAAAAAATCTCCAGTCACACACAAATTTTTAGAAAATGCATTTAAAATGCTGTATGTTTTAAAAGGCTGTATGTACTTTTAAAAGGGAGGGTTCAGATAATTTTTCTAAGGAATTTCAGTTATTTTCACAACATTTTGAAAGTTCGGTTTGTTTAAAAAAAGGCAATAACTGGAAAACACAGCATTTCATTTATTAACAGAAAAGGCCAGAGGTAATGAATGAATAAATGAGGGAACAATATGTCATTTAATGTATTAAGAGTCAAAGTTAACACATACTGACCATTGGAATACTGGGTTCTGATAACATAGATTATTTTCTGTCCTGTAGATAGGATCTAACATTAAAAAGTCAAGTAGCAAGTATTTTCCTGGCAAGTATTTTCTTGATATTTGGTTCTTTATTGTTTTCTAAAGCCACATGAGCTGTTATCAGCTAGGTCCTGGAAAGAACTGTGCACTCATAAAAATAACCATAAGTTCCAAAGATACAAAAATTTCAGCACAAGGATTTTTCATCCAGAATTTCTCAAGGGAACCAGTGTCACCTGCAACTCAGGCATCCACCAAGAGGGAAGGGATGATACAGTACAGTGATTTTAGTGACCTACCACCAACTCCAAATAAAAAATACCCAAAGAAGAGGCTCTAGTTCCTCAAAACTAATACAACATTTTCTCACGCTGTAAGGAGCGACAGTCCTGGAGTCACCTACTGGGTATAAACTCCCTCAAATTATCTCACATACATCACAAGGCACAGTGTACACAGGGAACCAGCTGCCACATATCAGCTGCTCTGGGGTAATTAGCAGTGCATCTTCTCACGGTAACAGTGAGGACACTTCCTTGTCTTTCAATTCAGAGTAAACTACCTTGCATTTATGACAGGGTAAGAGTATGAAGAGCCTAGTTACCACACAGCCACTGATATACAATAGCTTGCTACCTTGTGTATGTACTCTTGCTCCTCAGCAAATACAAAATAAGTTGAATTAGCTCACCTTGAACTTAAAGCATATTCATTATTTTAAATCATTTGTTATCTCTTATGCCAAGGGTTTCTCACTAAACAAGAAAATGAAAGCTATTAAAACAAATCATTTGTTGTTGCAAGAAAGTGCAGGCAAGGGTTTGTGTTTATTTCAGTTAGAGAAGGATTTGTAAGAATTGAAAAAAAAAAGAGAGAGAAAAATGTTAGGTTTAAAATACAGACAAAGTCTTAGATGCTGCACTATAGTGTGGTTATGGCACTGTAGTCTTCAGTTAGTGTTTTGACTATGAAATTTGAAGTAATGGAGTCCAACAGAAAATCAAAGATGACAATATAATAACTCAAACCAAAAATACTGGATGAGATTTATTGTAGCTTCCTTCTTGAACCAAATGTGAGGATTTATTGGATCAGCCTAGAGTTACCCATAGAAAAGGATAAATTTGATCAACTTTGAAGAGTCTATAGCCTGACAAGTATTTATCCAAATAATTTATTTTAATACTAAATAGTACTCATATACTACATACCTTATGGTAAATTTTGTACTGTTATTATATAATATTAGTGGGTAGCATGAGTACCTAGCATTTAGTACTACTAATGCCTAGCAATAATATGAGTGCTAGGTACTAATAGGGCTAAACAGTAGTAATAGTATTAAATTATTGTACCAATAGTAGCAATTTTTATCTGTTACACAGCTGAACACACCAGATGTCAATCAAGAGTACCCTGAAAAGCATTTGTCATCAGAACTCTGCTGCTGAAACAGAGACACCAGTGTCAGTAAATTTGAGGGGGTGAGTACAAATTGGCCCATATTTTCTAACGCACATTCATAGCATTTCCAGTGTGCTCTTTAGAACCACTGATTCTCATACAGATAACTAGCCTTCCATTATTAGCATCAGGCTAACAAAAAGTCTCCATCAGCTGAGGTAGAACCCCAAGTTACCACCTGTATTTCGGCAGGTCTGACATTCCCCTCAGGAAAAAAGAGCACTAAGAAGAGCTACCAAAGGAGAAATCCAAAGGCATTTGCAGCAGAATCACAACATCTCATTTAGTTTCATGTTTCTCATTTTATTTGGAAGCTTGAAACACGTTACCGTCATTCATGCTTTGCTGTAATTGGACAGAGTGATTAGAACACCTTTTTATATTAAATGCGCATTTTCCTTTCAATAATATCCATGCTAAATGAGAAGACTACTATTTAGCCCAGTAGCTAGGTTTGGAGCAATGATCTCTTTTACCCCTCCTTTTTAAAGCTTTTTCTAATCTCTGCTTTTGTAGAGAAACAGTACATGAAGAGTGTCAATACACACTGGCTTAGAAAGAAGGAGAAACAGAAAAGAAGCTCTTCAGAAATATAGAGGATGCTGTAAGGAGAAGAATCAATTATGCCAAATAAGCTTTCTGAAAGTTTATAATTCAAAACAAGAGGTTGCAAAGATTGACACTGACAAACGAACGATTGCAAAAAGCACGAGGAATTCTGACAGAATATCCTTCTGCAAAGGACTATCATTACACAGAATAAAATGGTCTTCACTGAAGTCAGTAATAGATGTAAACTGTGAACATCAGTTCAAGAGGGAGCTGAACACATATGGAGCAGGGAGTGAATGTAGCCATACAGTCATAAGAGAGACAATTGTGCATAAGATCATGAGCTACCATACCTGGTGATTTGTATTTTCTGTTGCCAGAGGCAAGGTTTTAATGGACCGTGTGCTTTTCTCAGGGCTATTATTACTTGTATGTCTCTAAAAAGTGCCCTCTGCTATCACAGCAGCCACAGTAATAAAATATAAGTTAATAATAATATTTATCCTGTAACCATCACTCATGTTTACTGGTCAATCAATTCCTTTTCCCTTCCCACTATATCTCCCTCCTATTTGCATTTGAAGGTTAAAATCTCAGCAAAAGCTATTTAGTGTACAGGTCTTTTTCAGCTCACCTTGTACCAATACTGCTTTGTTGCCAGATGCACAATGCATGTACACATACGTAGTCACACATGTGCTCAGATACCATCTTGAGATCTTTCTCTTCTTATATCCTCTATCTAACCAAAACTGTGTTTGAAACTGCTGTGCAAGATGGGGCCATGAGTTT
This sequence comes from Mesitornis unicolor, assembly GCF_000695765.1. Taxonomy (NCBI): domain Eukaryota; kingdom Metazoa; phylum Chordata; class Aves; order Mesitornithiformes; family Mesitornithidae; genus Mesitornis; species Mesitornis unicolor. The sequence continues at coordinate 126,310 of NW_010197000.1, forward strand.
TTCCATGCTGTGACCCTAAAGGGGCTACTTTTCAGATTCCTGCTCAACCAGCAGCTGTCAAAACAACAAAACTCAGTTGGCAAAGCCATGACCTCCTAGATGCTTAAGCCACCTTTGCCCCAGCTGCATCTAAACTGGGATGTTCCTAATATCTCCAAATGGAGCCACAGTAATTTGCAAAATTAGTTTAACTGAGACACAAGCTGAAGTCCATGCCAGCCTGAGAAACTGGCTCATCACAACTCTTACATGTGTCCAACACTTCCTCCATCCTCCAGGGGCAGAAAGGAATGGCTGAACGCAAACCAGAGAAAAGACACTAGTGGGTCTTGCAGGTATACTAACAGTATGACGGTGCTGAATCACACCACTTTCAATACAGTAAACATACATGTAATACCTATTTGTCAAAAAATAGGAGATGCAGAGAAAGTCAGCAACTTTTTCAATTACATAAACTGTATAAAACAGGGGACTGACTCCAAACAGAATCCAGAAAAGTTGTCTACCAGGTTTTGTATTTAAATAGAATATTTATTGCAATGACACCAACAATGAACCCACAAGAAACCTACAGTGGTTCAAAACATAATTTTACATGATCAGCATAGCTACATTACATTTTCCAATCTCAGTGCAGCAGAAAAGAAAGTTTCTACACTGAGATCCCAGTCTAAGACAGTGCATGCCTCTGAAAAATAACCCAGTATTTCTAATTATATAGATGGGAAAACTGGGGAGATGACATGAAGTGAGCTGTACAATGTCAGACTGACTTTGCTTCTGAACACAGATGTAATATCTAGGGACTGAAGCTGGAACTTTTACATGCATGAAAGAGAAAATCTGTAGCCAAACATGGAGGAATGATAACAGTGTCAAGTCCAAGTCTCCAAGGGTGGGACCCATACAGATATTGAAGGTTCCACCTCCACTAGCCCTTTGAATCATGGCACCAAGCCTAGACCGCCTCTTCCCTATTTAGAACGCTAATTCTAGGTGTCAATGGAGTCCCTCACAGACACAACAGAGAATTTTCTCCTACAGACATATTTATAACACATTAAATTGGAGCAATAGTGATTAACAGCAGGACTATAAAGATGCCTGCACCTTCACCCAAATGAATGGACCAGGATTTTCCTTTTTTTTTTTTCAGAATAGGCAAGTGAAGCCTCTTCCCCATTCAAGGAATCACATTAAACACACCCATCTTTTCCCAACACACAGAATCTAGCTACCTTTCACTGCTGGCTTACTTGCACTTACACAAACAGGCAAGATGGTGGCAGGGACAGAGAAGGGTTTGTTTTCTGAAATGGTAATATTGGAAGAACAGCCATGATAAGATAAACAGGACATCAAATATTGAGAAAATAACTGAGCTGTAAAAACACCTATTGTTGTATCAGTATCTTGAATTGAAGAGTTCCTTGTGTCCTTTAAGGAAGGTTTTCTGTAGCAGTGGGAACTATACCCTCCCTTAAGAACCTCATGCAGAAAGAAACTTCCTCTAAGAGAGTCCAATGGTTTTCCCCTTGAGAAAATAAGAGCTCTTCACTTCTACCTTATTAAAAAAAAATAGTGGTTGTCAATCCTTTAACACACCTCTAATTAGCTAAAATAACAGGAATTAGTCTTCAGTAATATCTTGTTCTCCTTTAGGCAAATTTATTTCCCTCTTCCACTCTTCCTCTTAAACCAAGATTCACTTCATTTGTTCAACAGATAGGGCTGAAAACAAACCCTTAATTCCACACACATTCAGCAACTAAGAAAAATTCAGGTAATGCCAGCTTTAAAGGCTGATTCTGAAAGACATTAAGCAGTCTTACAGCAGCCCCGGAACACAAGGTCCCTTTATAAAAAAATTCCCCTTCCCTTCATCTGTGCTTATTAGAGCTCTAGAGACTCAAATGAAAGTATTACTGCACCTGCAGCTTGTCAGAGAAACACACCCGTCTTCACAGTGCTATCAAAACCAGGCCAACAACAAAAAAAGAAGTAAAATTCCATCTTGAAAACAATGAGGCTACAGGTGTGAGGGAGGTCATAATCCAAAGACAGTACAGTTCACAAGTGGAAATGGGGACAGAACTCAGCCTGAGTTCTTTACGGCGACGGTAGATGAGGGCTGGCTTTAAATTCCTACACAGAATTTTGCAAAAACTGAGGTCTGACAAAACTCCAAACCAGTGTCTTTTTATTCATAAACTAAGTAAATTTGCTCTGTAAAGCATTAAGATACAAACATAGAGGGCTGAAGTACCATTTTAAGAGTCCAACTTTCAGCAGAATGGTTCATGAAGTATATTAAACAACCTGTTGTTTTTTTCCTTCTGTGTTAGGATATCATTAATGCGTCTTTGTTTTATTAGCATGGAGCGATATTCCCAGTATGCATGACAGACTAGGATACCATGCACTTCCATTTCATCTTTATCTGAAAATGCTTTTTTTGCTGAATGTGGGTCCTACAGATAGGAGAAGGTAGAACCACAATACAGTACTCTTTAAACACTGCATGCTTTTTTTTTTCCTAAATATGTCATTACTTCTAAGTGTTATGGCCTTCTTTGTAAAGACATTTACACTAGAAAGCTAAGAGTACTTTACAGCACCCTGCAAATTTCCATAAATAACAATTGGCCATGAGAGTTTCTTTTCACCTATTTCATAGACGGCTTCCAGAGAAGAGCCAGAAAAGGTGGAGATCACTTTAAAATGCTTCTCTCTGTCATTTCCAATACCCTGCCTAATTCAGCTAGGCCAAAATCTCACTTGAAGTGAGCTGAAGTAGAAGCTTTTTGTATGTGTATGGAACTGTATCCAGCTGGGAGAGCAGTTAAATGCTTGCCCATCCCCTTAACTCTGGGCATGTTAAATTCAAGACGAAGAGAGCTGTTTTGACGTTCTTGGCTGGAAATCACTCTCCACACCTATACTTTAATGCATCTACTGTACGTGGTAGTTTGGCTGCCTTCTCTCACTACCATCTGTTCTGATGGCACAGTGCCTGCTCACAAGTTGAATGATATATAGGTGCCAGGCAACAATGCGCTTTGATGGGCAGGCTGCATAACACTGCAATTGTCATCTCTTGTGTATGAAGGCCACACTCTGTGCCAGCAATGAAATATTGGCACTTTGTACCTCTGTACACTTGTTCACACCTGTTGACACTTATGTGCCAGAAAAGGAATACTTGAACAAGGGAGTTTGCAGGCTTGCTTAACTCCCCACTAGGACTTAGCATGACCTGGAAGTATACTCAACCCCTGGCTCAGTCATCATCCTGTGCCTCAAGCAGACACTGGGTCATAGCCTGGAATATTTCTGTGGATCTTCACCTTAATATTTCCCTAGATCTGTATGTCTGAAGGGAAGATGAAACTATCTGCTCATTCAGCTGACTGGACAGGCAAGTCTTTTCTGTCATGGTTCCATCCAGACCTTTAAGTGCAAGCCTATGCAAACTTTGTAAATATTTCTCATACCCAAACTAAAGGCCCAGTTTTTATATTCATTTCACAAGGTCTTCCACAAGCCCACCCAAGCTTGTTGCAGGTTCAAGCCAGCATCACGTCTCCTTTCCACATTTCCATAGTCAGGTGGATCACCACCCCAAACCTCACCTATAGTCCCTGGCATCCTAGAGTTCAGATCAGTCCCTCTTCACCACTAAGATTTTACCACATGCACCTATCATTCAGCTCCACAAGTAAAGCTTATTCTTGTGGTTTCTAAAGTAGCAATGATTTAGACTGATGGAAAAAAAGGTCAAGAAAGGAAGTTAATGTAAAACATCACAAATGAGCTTAATGTGCGTTTAAAAGTGCTATGTTTGGGGGAAGGGTTTCCAATCCCTGCATCGGGCATTCAGAGAAATTCAGTGATTTAGGGAGAAAAAGAACTTCCACACACTAGCTAGAGCTAAAACATACAATTTCTTGTGGGGAAAGACTTGGGAATGTGCAGGGACTGGACCAGAGCATTCTGCTTTAGGAAATGAAAAAAAAAAAAAGAAAAAAGAAAGAATTTAAACCTTAATCTTAATCCTTGCTTTAGCGGAACAGACAACTAAAATCAGATTCTTTGCATATCCTTGTAGCTAATCAAACAGCTTTGCTGAGAAGGTGGGGGATAGAGGCCGGTAATGGGGCTTTTCTGGTAATATCTGGCAAAAGAGATCAAGAAAAGACCAGGGGAGGCTCCATCAGGAGTATACGGACCCACGTGTCTGCAGGTTCCAAGTATCTTTAGCACAGACCAGTAAGAAACAGAAAATGTTTCCCCACTGCAAAACCTCCAGAGAAGTGTCCAGAAGAGGTGGAAAATACTTCAAAATACTCTTTCTACCATCATATAAACTGTGATCTTTTGTTTTTGAGAAAACGAATCCAGCTGGAAACATAAGTAATGGTTGTGCATCACCTCGGCTTGGCATTTTCAATAAAAGGTAGAGAAAGTGGAGAGCACAGAGAGCGCCTTTCCAACAGTGTGATGCCACATCTATATAGTAACTAGATTCAGAACCCAGAGCTGGGGTATTTTTAGTGGGAACTTCGTTAGACACTGAGGTGGGTATGGGTGTGGGTTTTGTCCCACATGTATGTGCCCAAGACTATCTATACTTTGAGGTGGGTTGGACTAGATGATCTTTAAAGGTGCCTTCCAACCCAATACATTCTATGATTCTATGATTTTCATTACACTACTGAGTGTCAGAAGATTATAACTTCTGAATATTACAAGCCTGACTTGTAAATAGAGATGGAGAGGCTGAAAGGCTGTGAAGGCCCTCTCCAGCCTCCATTGTAGTTATATGCACTTGGTCAGAGAGAGGAGATCTGTTAAAGACATCAGCTTCTCCTCTGCAGGAGCAGAGTCGGCAACTTCTGCTTTCCCTGAGCAAGGCTTAGGTTACCTGGGGGCTAACGATCTAAGTCTTGTATACCTTATGTTTATACTTAGTAGGAAATAAGAGAGATGCAATCATGTGAGTTACTGCATATTTGCTGCCAGCCATTACCAGGTAGCTGCTATTTCATTTCTATGAAATATCATAACTATGTAAATAACTCAAGTAATAATTGTAAATGGATGATTGTACTAAGGGAGGTGGAGGCAGGAGCCATAACTGCTGTGAAAATTCAACCTTAAGCAACCCAAACATTCATTTTACAGTGTACACCACTGATTACTTAATTACATCTAAAATATAAGTCAGATTCACTAAAAATCCCAGGGAGCAAATTACAAACAACTATGAAGCAATGTGCATGCATACACCCTACTTTGACTTTAAAAAATTAATGTTTTCCAATGGGTATGAAGGATTTTTCTATTTCTGTTCTGCAAAACATCATTATGTTACAAACAGGTAAATATTTCTAAGTAATATTAGATGTGCGTGGGAGCATCCATCTTCAGCCTTTCACTGTGGACTCTCACTAAAGGTTCTTATCTTTATGTATATTTGAACAAGAAGATCTACATATGCTTGATCTCGGTATGAACCTCTGTATGACCTGATTTTGTTGCCATGGCCACCAATTAGACCAACCTTGTTGACTGCAGAACAACAGTCAAAGCATCTCTATTAAGTTCTGAAAAAGAATGCCATATTTTATCAGCACACTACAACAGCTTATCCTTGTGGTAGTGTTTGTTTCTTCCATTAACTCTGTATTTAAGCATTTAGCTTAAAGACAGGAACAGTCAGGGGGAGAAAGCAATGGCTAAATCACCAGCTAGAAGGCTCACTTTTTAAATTTTTTTTAATATCTGTTTTTATTCTCCAGGTTTTCTTCTCTAGGAATATTGAAGACAGACAAAGACTGTAGTAGCATCTTTGCTTCGTGAGAACCTGGAGTTTAGCATAAAATCTTTCCTTTAGTTGCTCCTTTTGAGGATCCTATCAGCATTTTCCCAAATGCAAGTTTTTAAAATATTCTCCCTTCCAATTTGTGACAAACTATTAGAGAGTTACCTCAAAAGCTCACTTGGCAAACACAGCTTGTTAAACTACAGTAGGAGCCCAGCAATAGGTGTGTGTAAGGATACTGAATACAGGAAAGACCATTCAGTGTTATAGTTTGTTAATGCCTACCTGGAAAATAAAAAAAGGCAACCAATTTCTAATGTACTCAATTTACATCAAAACGAATAGAGGTTGGAGAACAGCAGAGTTTCATGACTAAATCTTTCATTTCTCAGGCTCCCTCTTTAGAAAATAATTTTCCTAATATAGTTTTCATAAAAGCTTTCAAATGCCCCAAAATAATGCAGAGAAATTGGCTTTTATTTTGAACAGGATTTCTCAATATGTACTACATCTCTTGGCATATCTATTATATTAACTCAAGCCTTAATGATACAATGGTTAAAAACAGAGTACAGATGTGTATAAATGAAAAATGTAATAGATTTCCCTCTTAGTGTAATAGAATTGGCACGAGGTAGTGGAAACAGGAGTGAAAGTAGTCACTCAAGCATTGTGTTTGCATGTTATTTAAATACAAGTGGTTGAGGTATAAGTACCTCTAAGTACACCTGAAAGAGATGGTGCCTTGTAATCATTGTTTCAGCAATTGACAGTTGTTTACACAACAGCAGCACATTCTCTACTGATTTGAATAATAAACATGTTTAAACACCAGCTGGATAATAGAAGGATAATTGAAACGTAGTTTAAAGCTCTGATTTACAGGCATTGTGGCAACACTTTTATTTGTGGTACAATGCTATACTTCTGTGCAGCCTCTTGAAAATTTAAATAGGCATTGTTTCAAACAACTTTGGGATATATTTAACTCGATTAATCTATCATGCCTTTGTGTGCCTACATAGGCAGACAGACAGACAGAACAAAGAGCACACCACCAAAACTTCACAAAGGTTTATGCTGGTGACCACGTGCTACTTGGGCTGCTCAGTTTCATTATATGTTGGCTGGGCCTTTACCTTGCATATAGACTTTCCAAGTATCAACTCTTGTGTTTATAAAGCCCACAGACCACTAGAACCCAGAAGGCTACATAGTAAAATTGCCAAGTAAATCAGAGTCAAAACAGGTAGAGAGAGAAGCAGTCCTTCTTCAGTCATTACATGTGACAGACTGCAGGCAACATAGGGACCATAAAAATGCTGTGAGATTTGAGGTGCTACCCTCATCTCCTCCTGTCTGGTCAACACCAGAATTTGAACTCCTCAGAGTTGACTGTTTGGACCTGTTTTCTAAAATGAAAATTCAAAGAGAAGCTGAGGCAGTCCTATTAAAAATGTACAGCTGTACTCTTCTTTCACTTAAAAAATCTCTGCAAATGCTTTCTTAACGTAAAGTCTACCAGCTGAGAAGCCTAAATATGTGGCTGTAGATTGCCATCAGACTACATACATTTTTTTAATTCCCAAGCATCAGATAATCCGAGGCAGTCCAATTTTCATTTTTCACACTGTTTCTGATCTCTTACCCCAGTTTTGAACCACAGTTAATTCACTGATGAGTATGGAGATGTGGACAGTTGCCACACATTGACTTTGGTCCAGTTCTCTGACTCTGTCTGACATTTTATTCAAATGCTGTGGGGACTGCTTAATCTCAGCCTGGACAAAACCTACAGCTTACTCAAGAAGATAGATACTATCTATCTATCTATCTATCTGATACTATACTCAAGATAGATACTATCACTGGCTTCTTTTACACACCAAGCCCTGTAAACCTCCAAGTTAAAGACTTTCAAGAATCATATCATCTCAGACCCTAACTGAGAAAAGCCTCAAAAGAAAGACCTTACAGTAGCCCCTGTTTTCAGGTCCTTCACTCTTTGCAGTGTGTGAATCAGGTATCAGGTACAGACAGGAACATGGAGAAATGCAAGTCACTGCTTGGAGGACTTGATTAAGTTTTGGATATATAAACATGATAGGCAAGACAACTTGTGTCAACTCTCAGGAAAGATATGTGACACTTCCACTAGAAATTTGTTTTCATTGCATTTATAAAAACATTAACAAAATTAAACAAATCAGCATGAGATTTTCCATGTCAAAAATTACTTTTAAAATTATTATTTCTGCCTTGGTGTTTTTATTTTTTTCTAATGTTCTTAAGACAGTGGCTCTCCAGAGCCATGATTTTAAAAACAGCCCATTATTTTCCTTTCAACTTCTCCATTGATTTTACCTAGTTATTTACTGAAAAACTGGGCAGGGAGCGGACACCAGGCTTGTGTGTTCATTTCAACCTCTGTTGCTAAACAGATGCTGCTGTCTTTCACTCAGGATGGAGCTTGTTCAGGGCATATGACTTCATTCCTAGATATCCCAACCTGTAGTAACTTGCAGAAAGTTCAAAGAACTGAGATCTTCCAAGGCAAGCCCAATAAGCCCTATGTATATTAGTTTCACGGTATTAAAATTTTGAAGCAATGGGAAACATATAATGAAAAAAAAAAGATATTTCATAATAATCCTGAAACTTAAATCAGTCAGAAGTCCCTTCTTTGATGATATTAGCTGACCTTCTGTTGCTTAGAAGGTAAAAATATACAAGACTGACAAATAAACCACAAATACTATTAAAGCTGACAAAAATTCAAGAAATGCTCTGGCCCAGCTATACAAACCTACTCACTTGCTTACTCATGTGTGTAATATGCCTGTAGATGTGACCAGGCCTTCCCTAGAAATAGTCTGTTAGCTATGCCAAGGTGTGCACAAACACACACAGATGCTCCAGCAAACTTGACATGGATCAGTCTGAAAAAGAGCAGGATCCAGATGTAAAACACAGAAGAGAACAGCATACATCTATACATACCCTTCAGTTAATAAAAATGCAGTCTATGACTGCAGCTGGAAATTGTACTACATTAATTAAGAGACACTAATCTCTTTATGATATGGAGCAGAGTTCTGTACAGTGTTGCTAAATACTATGTAAGCCATACATTTTTATTCCTGGAAAAAAGAATAATCACAATGAGCAAGTCCTATCACCAGATGACGGATGGATGCTATGAGATAGTCTTGGAAGAGACATAAAAGAAGAAATGCACCACATACAGTGATATAGGAAGAGGCAAAACAGCAGAGTGTGGATCAGATTTAGGGAGGCCTTTATCTAAGGAACTAACAAACAGAAGCTGCACTTGATAACAATGTACAGCTGGATAAGATGTATGGAAAAAATCACCATGAGCTTCCACAAGATATGATGGGCAGACAATGGTGTGCTGTAGCTGTGGGACAGTGTTAAGCAGTTTCAGCAAGCTGCATGTGTTATGGTTCCTGGGCCAGATTCTGGCCCCTTTGTGCTGGGTCTCAGGAGTGCCCTACAAAAGCTGGGGGATTTTCCTCCAAAAAAGGAGCATTGCCAGGTGGCCAACTGCCAGGATGACTCACTCCGCACTACCCATTCCTTACAGGAAGACAGAAGTTCCTGAATAGGAAAGGATGAGGCAGGAGCACATGTAAATCCAGATGCCCTGGACCCCGGAGAACAGGTCTTGCCTCGCTAGCCCTGTTTGGGATTTCGCTCTTCGAGTGCCTAGGGAAACTGGAATAGCCTTTCATTCCCCTCACTGGCAGAACCTCTCTATATTCCTAGACATAGGGGCACAGGGGGAAATAAAGGCTCAGGGCAGTGAAGGAAGCTGTACTGATTAATTCTAACACACATAGCCTACTTCAGTGGCTTTCTGAAACACTAAAGAAGCAGACTAATAAAATTCATCTTCATGTGATGAACAGCAGAAGTTCAGAGAAAAGCTATGTTTGCAGTAGTGAGAAGTTTAACCCTAGAAAACATACTCTGACTTCAGGCCATGGACCTGTACTACCTACACATGATAGAAGGCATTCACAAAAGTCCTGTTTGATTACTTGACCACTCTAAGTGTGCAACACTAGTTGCTTCACCTCCTCTAGCTGTTTAAAAGCAAAGGAAACTAAATTTTTCTTCACCTAATCCACCATTAAACTGGAAACTCCTGCAGGGGAGGCAAAAGCATAAAAGGTGCAAGAAGGGATTAGATACATTCCAGGCTGCTAATGTCAGGATTAGTGAGGGGGGCTATAAACTACATGGCTTGGATGCAACCTCCAGCTCTGGAAAATGTTTGCCAGAAGCTCATTAACAGTGGATGGTCACTGTGTGTAGATAAACATACATATGTATATAGAAAAATTGGCAAGGAGAAAGCCTCCTCAACCTCCATGCCTTGCATGGCATACACTTTACTGGCATTACTGGCTCTTAGTGTGAGTCAAAGCACTGGGTTAAAGGGATCTTAACCTGACTCAGTATAGCACTTGCTACGTTTTAATACCAGTCTAGCTGTGTTTCTTAACACTGGATCATCAGATGCTTACTAATTTAGAGGGAAACGTCACACTGAATGAGTAGGAAATGAGAACCTCACTACCATTTGATCTTCTCCAAGAAAGTCATGATGTTATTTTAAATATATTTTGCCAGACAAACACTTTTACTCAAAACATCTTGTTTTTAAGAGTGTCTCAAGAGATATTAGCAACAGAGGGAAAATGACATTTCTTTATCAGCTATAATACATATAATGTGACATTCAAACACTGCAAGTGCTACTCAATAGCTTGTAAGTCACAGAAGGTGAATGAAAACACTTACCTCTTTTGTAAAAAAAAAACAACCAGAGGTGGTGAATCCTCAACAGAAAGATCCACTTTGACTTAAAATATAGGGTAAGCAGCACTGAAAATTTATAAGCACAAAGCCTGACTATTAAGATTCTGAACAAATAGTAAGTCTAGATAGGAAGAAGTGTTCCTGTTAATGTATGGTTAGTTATGTCAAGGCCAGTAAATGAAGATGCCTTTCATATACCAGCCTGATCTGTCTAAACTGGGGCAAGCAGTGCCACCAAAAATGCATTTTCATCATGTGTTACAGAAGATCAGATGTTAACCAATACAGAAGAACAATAACTTCCCACTCTACCAGTAGCTGTTAACTCACACATACTGTTTATGTGATATTCAGCTCAAATGAATGCTCTAGTAAACAAATAGTACATGTAAAGTTACAGACCTCCAGAGAAGCCAAAGAAAGGAGATTTGCAGTTTTTAAGAAATCCTGGGATTAAAAAACTATTCCCACATAACTGTTATAAAGCAACAACAGCTACTCCGTGACACTGCAAATGAAAGCCAGGGAAATTCAACTCACTAAGGCGGCACATAATTTAACATAAGCATAAACAACTGGACGAGATGGTGGATTCATCTTTTAGATCTTTCAAATGAAAACAAGATGACTTTCTGGCTGATATGTTCTAGCCAAACACAAATTTGTATGGCTCCATAAAGTGACTGGATGGAATTAAATTTTCCTTTGATATTACAATGCACTATTTTAGGTTAGCATTCAATAAATGTTCAGGAATTTACTCACAGAGCTATGGCTATATTTGCACTACAGAAGATGTCCCAAAGGACATTTATCTTTTCTTGAGCTGGCCACCTGGGCATCTCTGCTTGAAGCTGTTTGGAATTTAGGAAAGACAAAACCCAGCATGTAAGTCCCTGGAGAAGCTAGGTATATTCCAAACACTCATTACTCACTCTCACTGGTCATGGTGCCTACTTCTTGCCAAATAGTCTAGCACTTACAGCATTTTTCTATATTTGAAGTCAAAATATTGGGCCTCATTTCAGCCTGATGAACTCCACATCCCATGAGAGGGCACAAACCATGAAGCTATAGAAGACTTCGTAACTGCTGTGCCACCAGGAATGGAAGAATCAGGTGAGAAGAAATATCTGATCCTCATCTAGTGGTTAAGCAACTCAGCTAAGGAGAGGAAAGGCTCAGGGCTCTCATCCTTTCCTTCTGAAACGTATTTGGATTCAAGTCAATGATTAGCTACCATAAACCAGAGTTTCTCCTCCACAAGAGTGACCTTCCCTCTGACCTTCCCACAATGTCTGACTTCATGTATCTTCAGTTCTCAGATGATTGGCAGTCTCATTCCAGCAAGAGAGATGAAAAATATTGTTTGATTATCTCTGAAAATCTCACAACCTGCTGCTTTGTACATACTTCTAGGATGTGAAAAAAATGTGACTCTATGTCACCTCACGGGCAAGTGACAGTCACTGGATTTTTGTGAGAAAGTGACACTTCCTCTCATCTCATCCAAGAGAACAGTGAGTCTGCATTCCTCATTTACAGATGTACTTGCTTATGGTTATGAATTTGATACCATAGTTCATGATTCCAGAAAAATAATCTCATCTGCAATTGTTACCAGTTGGCAGGGGTATCTCAGAAGTCAGCCTGCAGGTGTCTCCCTATCTAAAATCCTAACTCTGCCTCCTACACTGCTTTTGGGCCCTAGGTATTGAACTCAGCTCTGTCATCACTCCCGGGACTGACCACTTTCTGAGGCTGCACATCAATGTCTAAGGATCTCTACCCTCTCTTGAATTAGGGCTGTAGTTCTTCAATGAAGACTCCAACTGGTTGCTTTATGGGCAGAAATGAACACAAAATTTATCAACTGAGTGACCAAATGCGGAAAACATCAGGAACATCCTGTTATCCTATTTGGCCTTTTCCTCATCAGTTTGACTCTCACTGATAAGAATTCTCCACAGCCTCAGAAGAAACACAAGATTTTCCCAAAGCTGGATAAAATATGCCCTTGCAAGAGAACCATCTTGCCATGGTACCAGCTGCCTGAAAACAAAACGTGGGCTAGGTCAGAAGTAATATATTCTTAGTAAATACACCCAGAAAGTCCATAAGACTGAACAGACTCTTAAGCATACATTTAAGTGCTCCACTGGGCTACAGCTTTAATTACATATCTTGTTACCACAAAAGGATTCATTTAAATATAGTTCAAAACAGAAACATTAAGTGTGCGTTTTCTTTACCCAAAGCAAAATGCACACAGACTCTGCGGAAGGCTGTTTAAGTGAATAGCTCAGAAAAAGAAGTGTACAATGTCTACTGAAATGAGCCTACCCAAAGGTTAAATAGAACAACAGAAAACAGACTTAAAATAGATTGATTAACATTCACATTGAGACCCATAGCAGTGTTAATTGCCATGGCTCCAATGAATTACATAGTCCTGTTCTAGTCTGCACCGGACAATGATCTTGTCCATAACAGAAGGTATTTCCCTGTGTACTTCAGACAAATGCACTGACTATTTAAACTGAGGTGTCTAAAAAGAATATTATGAAAAGGTAAATTGATTTTACATTCTGGAAGTCTCTGGGATAATGTTCCTGATGATCTGTTGAGAAAATAAAAGTGGAATACTACTAACCCCAACAATCATTTATCTATTGAGCCAGAACTTACTTACTTTCCAGGAGCTGCTTTTCAGGATTCCTAATGTGGTTTCCTCTTGTTTATACCACCAGGGGAAGTCTGGGTTGCAAAAATCAACTGCAAAATTATCATAATCTCTGGTGTTTTCACAAGCATCGCAAGCAGCAAATGAAGCTCCCCTCACCAAAGGCTGTGAAACATCAAGTGTAAACTGCTGCAGCTTGCCTAGGCTGGACCTATGGCACAGGTCACAGCGTAAGGCACCATCAATGCTAAACTGTGACTTTGCGTCATCAAAGTCCAGGACTAAGGTTCCGTCTGGGTAAGCTGAAGAGTGAACTTGTTCTCTTGACAGATTCGCAGACTTCCAAGTGATCATTATCAGTGTTTGTGTACCTTCATCGAGCTATACAAAGGGAGTATCAATTCCAGGGGCGAAGTGAAGGTAAAGTGAGAGCATGAGTGAGCTGACAGGAGAAAAATGTCCACAAAGTAATATGAAAATGTTTATACTCATTTCACGTTCATGTAAAATAATAACAAAACATTTCATATTACTAAAAGTTGTTAATGGGAAATGCAGCTTTTGAATCGTTGACACACTGCATGTGCAATTTCTGTATTTCTCCTTTTATTTTTCTTTTACTGCTAAAAACCCACATTTTTTTCCTCTGAGAAAACACATCTTGGACATCACTGATTGTATTGTGCTTATTAGTAAAAAAGATAAATGTTCCCTTGGAGAATGGACTAGGTAAAAACCAAACTAAACTGAATATTCACGCTTCAGTAAACATCAAGAAATATTCCATAAAATGAAACTTTCAGCTGAATACATCCTTTGAAGTAAAATAGATTCTACATTGAAAATGTCTTGTTAGTGGGAAAAATCCACCTTTTTTACCTAAGAGGTACCTATATGGTTATGATTAGTACCATCCAAAAATGTAAAAAGCAATGATCAGGTCATCTTCATGCCACCTGCCCTGACTTGCAGGATTGTGTCATCTTTCTTAACTTTTCAAAAATTCCTGGTGACTTGAACCATCTTGGAGTTTGAACGCTCAGTGCAAGAGACCTAAATATTATTAATCCAAATTTCCGTAAGAAGTCTGAATCCAGATATCCTGAATCTTAGTCCAGGCCCCTCACTAAACACATCGGAATGGATGCTTCCTAGAATGGCTCACTGGGGTACGGACTGGGGTTTAGAGCAGACTCCAAACTCCTCTAAATTGCTCAGCTATACAAGAGAGGACATGAAGTGGATTACACCCATGGATGCACCTTCACCTCATCTGTAAAGATCTCAGACTTTCTCAAAAAACAAGGTGAAATGACTAAAGGATTTTTCCTTACAAAAATGCATTTCTTAAAGATAACATACCAAAATTATTTTGGAATCATCATGCTGTGCTGTTTCATTCTTTAGATGCTGTTTTCAGATATTCTTATAATCAGTGCCCTCTGTCAGTGTTATGAATATGGCCAATTTGAGTGTCATGTAACATTTTTAGAAGTCTTGCAAAGACTTAATAAATTCTGCAAATATTTAGAAAGAGAATTAATGTAATATATGTAAAGATCTGCACATATTTGATAATCTTGAACCAAGTTAATAAATCCTGTCCAGTTCTAATAAACATTGGATTGGGGTTAAACATATTACAAACAATAAAGTAATAATGAAAATATTTAATGTGGAGTGTATATACAGTACTTTTAAAATTTTAATTGTTTTTCAAAGATCAGGAAAATACCTGCAAGCCATGTTACAATTTTAAAAATTCTGTTATCCAAAAAAATATACACACAACCCATACTGTTAGCAACATGACTACTTCTAACACACTACAAAAACATATTTTTGATTTATTTTACAGAAACAAAACCTTGTTAGAGTCACAACTGTATTACAAGAACCTAAAATTAACATAATTGTAATTTGGGTGAAGATGGGACAATCCAAGGGAAAAAAAAAACAACAAACCAAACAAAACAAGTGCTTACTGAATGTGTGCACAGAAGAAAGTGCAACTAGAAGCATGTTCTTGAATCTACCTCTGTTGACATTTATAGCCACTTCTCAAGGGCAACACACCTGACATTATTAATTTGTAGTGAAGCACAGCACACGCATAACCTTGTGCAGGGCCATCCCAAGCTTCGCCATAATGTGCACCCTCGGGTACCTGAGTTTTCCAATCAAATGAGGAACTGTTGTTGTTGGAAAAATTGGACCGTTACATTTCTCACAGAAATGTACCAGTTTCGACAAAACTTTGTGAAAGGTTTTTTAGTTGATGTAAGAGAGCACCACAAAACCACCACGGTATCGTCCATTTTTAAAATTTACCAAATGAAATGTGGTAGAGTGGTAATTTGGGAGTTTTGAATAGGGATTTTTTACATCAGCTTCATCTCAATACAGAAGTTCTTGGATTTTTTTTAATCACGGGATGTTTGAAAAATATCTAAGTCTCCTGGGACATCTGAGCCAAGGGTGTGTATTTCTGGGAGGTCCTTAAGAAATAAAAATAAGGGAGGACCTGGGTGAAACCCAAAAGGATGCTTTAGACAATAGGTGGCATAAGGAGATAACTGAAAAGAGAAGTAATATACAAGGTAAGGATCCAGAGAGGATGCAGGAAAATAGCTAATCTATAAAATGGCAAAATACAGATCCAAAGGATATCTTAGGGGATTGGAGACACCAAAAGGAGAGTCTTGAGGAATACCTACCAGTATGAAAAGAGAAGGTAAAACACCAAACAGGACACTGATGGTATCCTTCTAGCACCTTAAGAGGACTCTTATTCACCCCTTTCTTTCCTAAATAATGTATTTACTACAGCATGTGAAATACTATCCCTGCTCTAATGAGACACATGCCTGCTGCAGAGAGGACAGAAACGATGAGCTTCATGTCAGACCAGGACAGCTGCAGGGCAAAGTCCATGCTAGTCTTGCAATTTGATTTCCAATTTACACTTCCACAGATAATTTCTGTGTGTTTGGGAACCAAAGGCTTTTTCTGTAAATATATCCTATTCTAAAAGACTATCAGGAGAAATGGTTTATCCTATGAGCATTGACTCGATTCCTTAAGATATTCAGGAGGGAACCAGCAAACTCAGTCACTGCTTCAGCTGCTTTTCACAGTGGAAGCTGTCTTAGAGGTAGAGTGAGGGAGCTGGCAGCTCATTGGAACTGAGAATTAACCATCTATTATTAAATAATTATAGGAACCAATGTGAGGAAATCGCAGTGATTCTGTAAGCAGAAAAACAGGATGCATTCTTCTCTGGGCTCTTCTAGTAACTAAACAATTAAATGATATCATGCATATAAAAGTTGGGTGGAACTAAATATTCACCTTAATTAGGCAGAAAGAGGGAGTAATATTGTTTCTGTCTATCTAATTTTCCACTGGGTAATGTTCTTCTTTTTTATGGCAGAATTAAATATCTGAAACAATTCATTATGAATCTTGGTTTATGAAAGCTAAGAATTATTCTGAGGAATATACAGCAGAGTAAGTGAAGAAATGTCTATGAGAGAAATGAAGAGGAAGACTATTACTAACTTGAAATTGCTGTAAATGAACCTTTTATTGCCTGAGATTCAAAAGCTCACCAACCATAGCATCTCATTGTAGACAGAGCCAATAAAGTTTGCAAAAATCTTCCATTGTCTTCTTTCAACAGTGATTTCTCTGGTTCTTCACAGACTCCCTTAGTCTCAGTAAACTGGTATTCTGACAGAGTTGTTTCAGGCACTTAAGCCTGCAATAAAATTATATTGACTTTAACAATCCCTCGGCAGACCTTTAGAATGGATTCAGTTGTTACATCCCGCAGGGCAATAGCCCTTGTCCACCTTCAGGTATGAAGCAGCAAGAGCTGCATTTTAACCAAAACTGCTACTCTGAGCACCAGTACTACTGTGGAGAGGGCCTTAGCATCAGTATAGCAAAGTTTGCCCTCTGTACTGCTATGGATCAGTGCCTAATAAAATCTTTCATGAGTAAATACTGGAAATGAGAGGAAGTCATGACAATTTGTTCAGAATCCATCAGCTACAACTCTATGCAGGACATGTATCCATTCCCGGCACTTTAAACACTCTGGCCCTTCCCCTACAAATGAACTGGAAGGGCATTTTGCTTGGCAGGAACAGGGTTAACTTTCTGATACACCTTGAGCACTGGCAGGTATCAAACTTTGTCAGGAAAGGAGATATCCTCCAAACAGGAAGAGACACAGCACTGCTGAGAATCCCCCATCAAATACAATAGAACATGAAGGTACAGCTCAGTTTTTAGCTCTGGCATCCAATAACGAGTCAGAACCCCGAGGACATTGTCTTACTCAGAGATGTGAAATGCAAATGAACAGTAACACTGACAAGTCAAGACCAAGCACAAAACAAAGGACTTGAAAGCTACCTGGAAAGGTCTTGCATGAACGCACAGCTTTTTGTCTTTTTCTTTTTCTTTTTTTTTCTTGTGTGTGGTACAGAATCATATTCATTTATGTGAAGAAGTGTGATGGGTAATTTTACTGATCGCTGGAGTCCCTGAGAATGTTTTAGCAGAAACAAAACCCTGAGATGGCAGAGTACACAAATCATTTAACAATGAAAGTCACCAGGAGCTCAGAAAAAGTGATTCAAAGTAAAAAAGTTGTGGTGTGTGAAATAGAACAGACAAATTCACTTTCCCAAAACTCAGTCACAGGAATTTCCAAAATATTTTCCTTCTTGAAGATTCACTTTTTAAGGTCAGAAAATCTAAATCTTCCTGTCTGCCTCTAGTGCCCTCTCCTAAATTCTATAAGAAAGCCCTACTAACACTGTTTCTACCTGCCTAACTCTCCTTCAGGTCATGTGTTTGCACATAAACCATAAATGCTTGGTTTACAAAGGCCAAGATTTATTCTCAATAAGCAGAGAAATATTAGCAAAAAGTCACACAGATCAAGACAGAACTATTTTAGTGATACCCACTTAGTTAACTCAGCAAGACCCACAGGGATGCCACTCAGATGCGTCATGAGAGACACGCAAGCATGCTGGCTGCCCACGTCAACCCCCACCACATCATTGGCAAGGACAAGCCAGGCAGTGGGACAGCCACCATGCCGAGCCTTCAGCCTTCAGATATGATCCAGCCTGAAAGGACCAGTGATGATTCCTGATGGGCACACAGCTCAGACGCAGAGCAGCTCTTCCTCAGGATACACACCAGCCCTCCCTGTCCCAACCATGGGAGAAAACCCCGGCCACAGACCCACACAGCACCCTTGGCACCCATCCCACAGTGGTCCTTCACAGAGTCACCTACCCACTGTCTAGGCAGAGACCAAGAGAAGAAAGAGAGAAGATGAACAGCAGACCCATGCTCAGCACAACACCTGCACAACTGAATACAGATCTAAAAACAGTCAGTCCTGGGTTGGAGGTTTGTTACACAATGAAAAGTTGGGTCATGCTTACAAACCTTTCAGCGAAAGTGCAGACAAATTTCAGTAACCAAATGTCAAGGCTGAATTTAACCTTCTCAAGACAGGGTAGAGGGCAACTTGTGGCTTCAGAAAGAGAGAGGACAAAACTTACCATGAGACAATACTGCCTGAACTAAGGTGGAGGACACGCAAAAAACCAAATGTTTCTCATTATTCCACCCCAGATATGACGC
>NW_010197000.1:145371-165127 GCF_000695765.1 Mesitornis unicolor
GGGGAAAAAGGTATTTTATTAGAAACTGAGGCCAGGGTCATTCAAACTTGGCCTGTGTTATCTGAAATGTGAAGAATATAAGAATGTATGGGAGAACTCAGGAGACCTAAGACTAATAAAAATTACAGACAAAGTTTTTGTGAACCCGAAGACAGGAGTGTATGAGGAACAATAGCTTCAAGGCTGGGGGAAGGGTAATTTTTTGTTGTTAAACCAGTAGAAAATCTAGTGGTAGCAGTGACTGGGGAAAAGATGTCAAAGAGCAGTGAACTAATAAACACATGGAAAATAAATACTGAGAGCCCTTCCTGGACTGCAAGCACTCTCCTCTGTTTTCCCCAGCAGCTGGTACATTTCCTGCTTTCTTGTCCTTGCATGCGTGTGCGGTCACATCTCTCGGGGGGGTTTTCTTAGCTAGACTGCTCGGAGGCAAATTGGGAGGTTCAAACAAAATGTCTGTTTGTTGAATGTTGGAGGGACAAAAGAAAACAGAAAGTGGTTTTATGGCACAACAGACAATTCAGCAGGGTAAAGCACCTGGTATTTGGCATGTCTAGTAGCTGCCTTGCATATGTCCTAGTGCAAACATGCATATACTTCTTCATTCCATCAGGACACTTCTTGAAGTTTTTGTCTCTCTGTTGCACTCCTTCTTCCTATCCAAAAAGATGAAAATCCTTTGCTGACACACTGGTCCTAGTCTGAAAGCCAGAGACCCTTTCAGATGCCCACTCGTGTCCCTACAACTGGCTATCTGTTTTCCACTAACATCCTCCTTCCCACAAGAGCAGGGACTGAGTTGGGAGCTGCTGAAACTCTCACAGCTCAGGCACTGTTCGTTTAGTTTGTACTTGAAGCCTATCTCACTTGCTGTTCTTTGCATAGTAGCCAAAATTTAGCTGACCAGACAAGTCGGATACATTAAGAACTTTGGGTGGGATGCTTCGTCCCAGAACCAACTGCCAGAAGTGTCTGTCTGATGTCACATGATGAATTGCTTTCTCCTGGCTACTCTGATGATGGGGGGAGCCTAGACACTTGGCTGAAGTGCTCTGAACCTCTTTGTGAGGGCCAGACACTTGCCTGTCTTGTACTGCAAGGGCGAAGTCAGGCTCTGAACGAGGCAGTCTGAATCTAGCCCATTCAGTCCAGGGAGTCTCCAAAAACCATGAGTATTCCCAGTTCTCTCTTAGGACTTGATACTCAGAAAAACATCGCACTACGCAAACAATGCATCTGAGCAATTCCATGTGGTCTGCCCACAGAACGTGCCTAAAAGTCCCTTGAGAACAGCATGGGGAAAAGCACACACCGTCTAGCAGATACATCACTGCGCACAAATGTATTTCATTCCTTTCCCAATAAGGGCCTTTTGAATTTGTTAAAAAGTATTTGCAGAGAAAATGAAAGGAGCCCTTGGCATCAGGAGTCCTTGGAGACTGAGCTATGCACTGGCTAAAGGCTCTGCTGATCGCAGTTGGAAGGACAGCCTGACTTTATCAGGAGGATCAAGGGGAAAAAGAGATGGAATATGGGAAAGGTTGGAGGAAGATAAAAAGGAGGAATTTATCCATCAAGGTCAGCTAATTGGAGAGAAGTTTCTGCATCAGGGTGGCTGCAAGCAGTATTAATCCAAGCCAAAATTTTACCCTTTGGAACCTTGTGCATTCCCCCTGTAAGGCTTTTACATTGCCATAGAAAAGAAGGGTCTATTTTGGTACTGAATCATTCCGGGGCAGGTTTTTCTCTCCATATGTTTGCATAAATCTACAGAGGGCAATGGAGTTACACCACTGCATGTTGGTGTGAGATCAGAGGCAGCTCAGTATCTCTCACCTTGTCTGACAGACTCTTTGACCCATTTCACTCTTTTTTTACTCTGTCAGCGTTCCAAGGTCAAAGACCATGCCCAAATCTAAAGCAGATTGTAACTCAGATGCTGTATTTTAAAGACATAGGCTCCCTTTTTTAAATAATGCGTTATTTAAAGTACACTTTTCTTTGTGTTAACCTTACAACTACATCCAAATGATCCTGACTTGAGCTAGGGGGCATACATGTTTCCAGGAGGAGGGATCCCATTTCCTTCATCATCATCATCATCATCATCATCCGCTTATTTCTGCCCTTAATTACATCCTCTGGAAAGCTGGCAGATGTGAAACCTGAGCTACCCATGGGCCTCCACACATCCCATAGCAGTAGGTATCCAAAATGGTTCAGATCATCTCTAATTTCTCTGTGGATCATATGTCTCCTTCAGAAAAAGGGTGGGGAGCAGATGTGCAAAATAGAGAGGCAGAGAGACTACGATAATCATATTTCTCTTTCACAGAAGGGAGGGGTGAGTATGTCTATTGGGGTGGGGAGGGAGAAAGTGAGATTATATGCAGAAGAACGGCAGAAATTTAAAACACAGGTCAGATTGGATATGTTAACTGTCTGCAAAAGTTTCCTAGTGAGAATATTTCCTTTTGGATGATTTAACAAATGTAAGCTGGATCAGGTCTCCATTATGCAAGAAATATGTTAGCTTTCTTCTCTAGCTATGCACAAATGGCTGGGGAAAGCTGGATATAGTCCCATCCTATAAACTGGAATCAGAAATAAATTGAAAGATTTATAAATTGGAGGTGCAATTCTTCAGCTACATTGGTTTAAAGATGGTGAAATGAATGACTAAAGCGTTCACTCACAGTGTTTTATGAAGCAGATCTAATGTGCAGGTTTTGTGACCTGCAGTGACTTTAACTTCTCAGTAAATCAAAAAGCTTAACAAATATTAAGATGGCAAAGATTACCTGTGTGTGCCAGATTTTATCTTTTATCCGTTATCATTTAGGAAATGAAAAGCTTGAGTCGGAAATCAGACAGCCAGTCACGTGACTCGGGCGGTCTGGCAACCTCACAAGACAAGAACCTGCAGGAGACACAGAAACGACACATTCGCTGATTAGTTTTTAGTCCTTAAGAAATGCCTCTTTTTATTGTTATTATTATTAGCAACCAATGAGCTTTAGACTCAGAGCAATTCCTTTCTAAATTCCACTGCAATGAAAATTCATTATCACAAGCTAGAGGAAGCAGCTGGGTGTACAGCTCAGCTCATGGTCAGGCTTAGGGGCAGCTCTGTACACATGTGAGCTTAGAAGGTGTTGAGATTTGGGGTGCAGCACATCAGCACCCATCTGAGAACACAGAAGCCAAAGAATTCTCCTTTTTCAGCCTTGGCCCAGAGCAGCAGGAAACTGGCTGCCAGATGGGATCTTGGCTAAGCCACAGGACAGGGATCCACAGGGTGTGGGGAGATCCACTGCGGTTCAAGTAGAGCGTGCCCTCAATTTGATAAGACTGTCTTGCAGTTCCTTTCTGAGAGCGCAGGAGGTAGTTGCCCCTGCAAAGGTGCTCACTTTTCATGTCTACAGCCCTCCAAATATGCCACATAACTTCAGGGTGAAACAAATATTTATATTCTACCCCAGCTCCTAACACTTTCCAAACTAAAGGCTAGGGAATCAGTGCAAAATTAGTATCTAATGCCGAGGCAGAGTTGGAATTTTCCAAAACATTTTTAAAACGTTTGCTAATTTATTAAATTAGTATCAGGTCTACTAGTGGCGTGTTGAAGTGCAGTGGATAAGACCTTCTTCAAGGCCACAGCATAACGTAGAGACTGAGTTGCAAGAAGAATGTGAGCCTTTCTAAGGCCCAGCTACAAACCCAGACAATACAACACCATCAGCTCTGTTAACTTGTCACATGCACAGGACAGAATCAGACCTGTAACAGCCACATCAATGACGGGTGACCTAGCAGGTTCTAATCTTGCACAAGTTGTCTTTGCTCCAAGAAGGTCTTCCCCTTCTCCCATCCCTGCAGCCCCTTGTCCCAGCTACCAAAAGCATTTATGGCCATCCTCTCCTCTTCACAGCTGTAAATGAATACATACTGGTGCAAGGAGAAAGAGAATGAAAAGAGAAAGTTTCATAAAATGGAGGTTCAATTTTTTCCCCTGAGTGTAAGATCTCAACTAAAAAGTGGCATTGGTTTTCTTCAATTCTGAAGTGATATTATAGCTGCTTAATAGCAGGGAGATGTTGATTTAAAGTACAGAAAATAAGAACCCATTTCTCCTTTCAGCTGATACCAAAAAAAAGGATAAGAAAGATAAGAAAAGCATTCAGTGTTGAAAAATAAAACTGGGTTTACACTGTTATTTCCTATGTAACTGTCCCCTCTGTCGCAGTCTGAAAAGAATCATTGGCCAGGAGCTAAAAGAGTCAAAGCACACCATTGCCATCACTTCTCTTTGATGCGCGCTGGTCAGAAAAAAGAGATAATGCCAAGCAACCCTGGGCTGGGGTAAGTCAGCTCCATTCCAACAGCATAAGTAGTTCATAATCAAGCAATATTTGCCCCAAAGTGTAATGCAAAAATACTACTACATACAAAGTAAATTACCAAGTTGGTAGGTAATTCAACAGAAAAGCTTATATATTAACTAATAACAACCAGCAATTAATAACAACAAAACAGTTCAAGTCGGAAGATAATCAAGTTTCAAAGAAAGAAACTGTGGGACCGTATATTTTAAGTAAGCAGTTTTGCTATAGGTCTAAATATGTATTTGTGCTCCGTTCCACAGTGGAAACTCAGTGTTAATGCTAATATTTGTCCTGAAAGTCAGGCCACCTCCTGTGGAAATGCAAGTCTCCAGGACTGTGCAGACAGACGTCTGTATTATAAAAGCCTTTCATACTGTATTATATAACAGATATATTTGATACAATTAATCAGTAAGGATATATTTATTAAATCCTTGCATCTGCCTTCTATTTTTAAACTTCTGGATGTAACATTCAATGAAGTTGCAAGCTAATGTCCCTGTATTGCAGTGTGAACAGAACAAACTCTGTCAACAACTAGCGAAGGGCTAAAAGGTAACTGTACAATCTGCTCTGAGCAAGGGGTGCTGTGTATCTCTTTCTGCCAAAAGCAGATTGCGACTCAGCAAGTCAGTTTTCCACCCTGCTCTCCCTGACTTTGGGAAGTTATTTCACTGCTTCTCACGGCTGGCAGTCACCCCTGCCACACATCCAGCCTGACACCTCTTGCCAATGGAAGGTGTATGGGGATGAAGGCAGCTTGCTTTCTATGTCCTACTCCTCTTCTACCTTGCTCCTGCCTTGCTCTTCACACCAAAACCATGGCATCTGCATCAAACTGAGTCTGACCAAAGGAATTAGCTGACACCTGTCTTACCAGCCCTGGACACCGAAGGAAAGATATTGATAACTAAAGGATAACAAAACCCCACAAAACAACAAAAAAGAAACCAAATAAAACAAAAAAACCCCAACCCTACAGCACACAGTCTCACCACCACTGCTTGCCCACTTTACTCCGAGGCCTGAAATTACATGTAAAGAAAGACTTGCTATTCAGATGCCAGTGTTAGTTCATGAACAGAGCAGGATGGGGTGAAATGCTCTGTTTCACCAGGGGATGGGACAGTATTCCTTTAAAAAGCACAGCTATTTGCATCAGTACACATATTGGAGCCCTTATTTTCATAATCTTTGCTTAAACTCACCTAAGAAAGGACACCACCATATTTCTCTTTGCTCCCACCCATTACCAGAATCCATTTTAAATGGTGTTTGCTCACCTGCTGCTGACCTTGCAGAAGTTCGTGTACAAAGCACTACTGAGCAGCATCAGAAGCTGTGGCAAGAAAGCAGGGAACCTGCAAAAACAGAGAAAAAGAAGAAACCATGTTAACAGAAGAAACCATGTTAACAGATACAAGTAGATATCTGTACTACGTAACAGCTACAGATTACATCTTCTGTTTGGACAAGTCTGATTAAAGAGCGTGGCATGACTATGGAGACTTTTACACAAACCACATGCAGTGGCGCTGTGTTCTCGCTAGCTGCAGGGTGAGTCACTTTAATTATGAAAGTTACACTATTAAATGGGCTTTGATAACTGAATGCGTAGCTATTTCTTCAGCTCTTATTATGATTTAATTTACCTATTCATTTTCTGTTCTTTGAGTTCTTAATAAAATGAATACCTGGCATCTCCTAGGCCTGCTCCCTTTTGTATTCTTGCCAGTAGAATAAAATCACAGCATTTTGCAGTGATGCTGTTTGGGCCATTAGAGACAGAAAATGTCAAGCACCTCTTATATGCAATTGTAATATTTGTTTTACTCTCCATTGTTTCTAATATCCCCTGAGAAACTTGAAAGTAACATTATTTCCTTAACAAGTTTGGCCTTTCTTCCTTCTACTTAGCAAATAATTTTCTTGGGACCTTATTACCTGCTGTTATAGAATACAAGCAACTGTCACAAAATATTGCTGCTTGTATATTTCTTGGGCTTGCAAAAGGAATCTAGACATAAATAAGCATATGCCTTGTTTTCTTCCTAATTTTTTGATACTCTGTAAATGAGAACAACAGAGAACATTTCCTTAGGTCCTGAGGTTTTTCCATTTCAGTTCTATTACAGTTGAACAATACTTTGATTCTCCAACTATAAAAACGGGCCTGTGATGATAATCCTGTCCCACCTTGTTGTTATTTAAAATAGCATATGGCATTTATTAGTAAGTCTTATGGAAACCTCTTTGAATTTTGAGAAAGGTTGGTCCCAGCTGATAAACTCATGCATGGGAGCCCAATGTGCCAGATAGAAACCAAGGACTACGACAGAGGCATAGTTTAAGTTGATCAAGTAGATCAAATTAAGGGTACACCTAGCTTTCATTATCTAGATTGCAAAGCTCCATGCTTTGCTTAATTTTTTTCAGCAGTTCTTTATTGCTGTTATTTTGTCTTGGGATTTTCACTTGGGAATATCTTTGTAGTTACCAACTGTCTTCAGTTGTTCAGTGCCAGAGATTACATTCCTCAGAGTTGAACAAGATACACTGAGGTCGTTAATCAAAGTCCCTTAGTACATGGCATGTGGGGTTTAAAATCTTTCCATGGGGCTATATGGGCTTAAACTTTAGACATTAGTCCCATAGGATAACATAAAGCTCTGTTTCACAGGGACCTGGCTTCCATGTACCAGCCTTTCCCTTCCCTGTAAACCTTTTTGCAAAGCATTTGGACGACTTGAATCCCCTGGGTTCCCTCTTATCTATTCCCTTTTTTTTGCTTTCTAGCCTGCTGAAGAGAAACTGTTCCCAGGCTTTCTCCTCTGCAATGTAAGTGACTAATAGGCAAACGTAGTTAACATAGAAATTTACTTGTGACAGCATATCTGCATGCATGTATTTCTGGATGATGTCTTTTTAGCACACAGCAATTTTTAGGACTTGTAGATATTTTGGAGCCACAGAGACTGGAATCTCCCAGCTCTTCCTTCTTTCAAGGTTGTGGAAGGGGGAAGGGAGGAAGGTGGCTGAGCTGAAGTGTTTATGGGAGGTAATGCACATAATTGAATCTCACCAGCATGCGCACAAACTGTCCAGGACGTTCCTTGCACAGGAAGAGGGACAACAAAGAAGAGAACACCCTGTTCGCATTTCACAGCCGTTTATTGGTTTGCTTCGAATGCTGCTTTCTAAAGAAAGGACAGGGGATAAGTAGCACATCTGACAGGCCAAGGGAGTCACAATGGCTACTTAATTATGAAACTCTTCTAGGCACTTATATATTAATTCATGGTCTAATGTGGTGTCAAGCTGAGGCGAATAAAGGTTAACATATTCTATTAGTCCCAATTGTCACAAGAATTTCATCGAACAATATGGTTCATTAAATACTGAATCTAATAATTATGTTCACCATAATAGAAATTATTCATATGAACACGATCTGAATAGTTGTGATTTATTAATTTAGACATAAATTTAATTAGCAATTGATTTCAATTGAGTCTCACTCTGAACAATAAGTTGTGTTGTAAGCCACCTACTGCAAGCAATATCTGAAAAGAAATACAGAATTCCAAGGTGGGATGCTCATCAGTATCCCCAGTTCCTATGCCTGATTCCCGCTGTGCAAGAACAGCATTCCTGTCCAACACAGAATTCCATTTACCCCCCCAAAAAAGATGGGAAAACCTGTCTTCTACCAAATTCTGGTAGTTAAAGACCTCTTTTAGAAAGTATTGCCAAGTAGAAGTTAAGCAGACTTTCCCAGGACAGAGAGCAGCATGGAACAGCTCAGCCTCCATGAATGGAAAGTGCCATTAGAAGCCCATGTTGAGGAGCTGCAGTAAAACACGTCACAAGATAAGAAGACGAAAGAAACTGCTAACTCAGAGCCATAAGACGCCAGAGCCAAACTCATCCTCCTGAGGTTCCCCTTCACCGTATCCCTGCTGCTGTCAGTGGCACGTCCCAGTCCCCACAGTCATGCCCATGTTTTTCTGCAGAGCTGTACTGATCCAGGAGCACCCTGCACAGCACCACATTTTGCTGTTACAGCAGGGCCACTTAAATTCTTCATTACTCGGTTTTCCCCCCCTCTGTACAACAGGGATAAAACTGCAGTCTTGGCAGAGATCTGAGAACCTTAATTCACTAATGTCTATAAACCCCTCTGAGGTTCTTATTCGGAAGGCACTGTAAAAACGCAAAGTATTATCACTGATTCAAACTGACCTTCCCCTTGAAATATCACCATTTGAGCTATAATTCCAAATCCTGACTCTAACCAAGTGCTACGCTGTGGGATTAACCACATTAATGCTTAAAGCTGTTGCTCTTTTTTTTTTTTCCCCAGTGTTCACAAGCTAATGCTTGTAGGGGTCTAATCTTGGACAATTCCTTAACGATAAAGATTTTCAGATGAAAATTACTGCTGTGTTTTCCAGACTTCTAACAGATTTTAGTCTCAATGCACATACAATGTGGGAATGTTATTTAATTATAAATACAACATTTTATGGACAGTCCTTCATAATTTGAGCGTATCTATCTGTTGTCTGCACACAAACTGTAAATCATTGTATTAAGAGTGATTACATACCCACTGACATAGAAAATTCATGATCGGGTTGTGAGACATAAGAGGTTTACCAGATTGAATGTGGCATGGCCACATATTCTACAGAATTTATTATTATTTCTAATCAACCCTCCTCCCCTAAACCAAGATCCCTTAACTGCAGGACTCTCACTGTACTTAAGAAGGACATTTTAAAAGGATGTATTTTTAAAATACTCTTACATAGCTACACGCAGGATGCTGCGGTCACATTTTCAAACATGAAGTTGTAGGTAGACAGTTGAGTTTTCATCATTAGGCTAAATCTGGCTTCATTTGTACAGGGTTAGGATCTGGCCTGATTTTACATTGGCTGTTTCACACCAGCAAAATACCCAGAATCACAGGATGCAAAGCAAAGGTGGTGTCAAACCTACTTTTTCAGCGGGTTAATCTGCCACGGGGCTTTGCCCAGGTGATGCTCCTGTCATGGTCATTCAGGCTGACTCTAGAGAGGGGTCTTGAGCTCGAGGAATGTAACAGCACTCCTCACCCCTGCAATGCCAGGCTGCTGTGATTTTATTTGATCTATATATACGTGCCCAGAAATTAGTATGGGGGGGTGTCATTATTATTAAAGGAATAAATAGTCTTGAATCTTGCTAACCTATGAATCTTGATAAATAAGTAGAATAGACATTGGTGGTAAAAGACAGAATGCTGATTTTAGCAATGGCAAATATGGCCAAGGCAGAAGGTGCTCCCTAGCCCTGTCCTTGCAGGGAGCCAGGATGCGGTGACAGCAATGTAATTGTTAAAAGCAGGTGTACTGATGCCATTACATTAATTCTAGTATAGAAAAGGTCACTCCTGGGGAGGGGATAGGTCCAGCCAACCTGGAATGGGCAGCCATGTAGAGGGCAGGTTTATATCCAACTCTACATCCCGGTGAACTTGTGGTGTGAGAAGCTGTTCTGGTCACCAGGCCATTTGACTGCTGTGAGTGATCAATGATTGACTGTTCCTGGGGGTCCTTGGGGATCAGCTGTACACTGAACTGTGTACAGCTCAGTGCAGAGCCATCCTACCCGAGACATGATTCAACATTTAGGGGAAAAAAGGAATAGTGGCCCCTGCAATGCAAGCAGTAAGGTCACCTTTACAATGCAGTGAATTGTGCTTTGGACACGCTGTCATGGTGCTCCAGAAACACTCATGAAGCAGAGTTTTCTCTCATGAGAAATAACTGAGAGAGGCTCATTTTTGTCACTCACCTATTAAGCTCACTGGTTTTAGAGCACCCAGAAACTTGGCATTTCAAGGAATACCCAAAAGACAAAGACAGCTACATATTTTGCCCCAGAATCCTGGACTACAGAAGTCTGACAAAGGGACAGACAGGATGAGCGGGGTTAGCAGGCCAAGTAGGTCAGGACCAGTGTGATTCTCAGGCCCATACAACACAGCATATTGAGAAAGCTTCCAAGAAGCGTAAACAGGAATGGGTGTTTGAGACAATGAATGCCCTAATTGGATGTCCATTCTCATTGCTTCCCTCAATTAAGGAGAATCATGGATAATTCTGCCAAGATATAGATGGACAATGTAAGCATTGGCTTGAAAACTTTTGCAATTTAATGAACCAAACCCTACCCAGTTGTGAATTACAAGTGATCCAAAAATAAATCCAGCAGAAAACGGTCCAGTGATGGTTAAGTCAGAAAGTTACAAAATTATTAATCACTGAATCTTAATAACTTCTTATCAGAGGTACTACAACACAGCTACAACCTTGGAAGACTGGATGTTTTCCAGAAGACAGAATGAGCAGCTGCATTATCCCTTTAAATTAAGAAGTAGGAGAGCCAGCATTTGCTCAAACTGGAGAGGAGTAATTCCATTGACAGTCTCACAAAATGGCTCACAACAGAAATACTGAGCCAACTGTAACCACATCTCAGCCCTGAAGTGAGACATAACTAGTGCAGCTTCTGGACAGACCATCTACAGTGACTAGTATATACACTTCATGAAGTGTACACTTAGTTGAAGACCTTTTGGAAGAACAGTGAGAGATTAACATTGAAATATCACAAGTTGTAGATGCTTTAGTCTCTTCATCAATCAGCTTGGTGTCCTGCTATGCCATTACAATGAAGTGAGAACTTAGTGGCTAATTGTGTTTCAACAGTGGCTTCGAGGCCAGGTTTACTCACTGCCCAGGCTGTTAATCTGGAGCTGGTTCTTTCACAGCTGCACTGGAACAGCTGGAGAAAGTTCTGGGATGGTGCTGTGCTTTTAGAGGTACCCAAGAGCACCATCCCTGTAGGGAGAAGGCTCCAGAAACTCTTCTGTGTTTCATCTGCCCTTTAAGGTACATCATTAGTAAATCAGCCCGGGCCTTGACACTGCCTACAAAATTCCATCTTCCTCTTGCAGCAGAAAGTCCACAAGGGCAATGCAAGCACAATACCAGAGTTTGGACAACTAATTTCTTTAGTGCCAAGATAAAGCTCAGGAACAAAGTAGATATAGGCAACACACCCAGTGGAAGAACTTCAATGTGGTACAGTTAGCTATGCCATCTGTATGATGCACTGGTTGTCAGCAGAAACAGGAGTGCATTGAGAGATGTTCTTCCACCAGCATTGCTCAGTATTACACATTATAAGACCAAATTAAAAGGGAAAAACCCCCTTGAAGTACAAACGCTGAGAGGAACGCAGACATGTGGATAAGAGTCAGGAGAAATTAGAGAGTTTCCAGAGTCAAAAGTGACAGCACAGTCTTACTCAAAAAATCTGCTGCTCTGATTTCATCGCAGACCAGGCAGTATTTGGCTGTTCCCAGTGCAGAGTGGTTTTATGCTAGTTGAGAGCAGTCAAACCCCTTGCTTCATAAAAGAGATGGGAAGATTGGCTTAGCAGCAGCATTTAAATTTGCCCTCAAATGTTTGTAGATAGACCTTGAAAAAAAGGACATATAAACACATGATGTTGTTTAATAGTCCCATTCCTCTGGCTTCTAAGCATAAAAACATAGGCTCACACAGACTTAACAGTATTATATTAAATAATTTTTTGAAAATGTTCTTTTCAGTCTATCACAACCTTTCACTTCTGAAACTTGGTGTACAGTGCATCACTAGGAGATCAAAATGGCAAGAAGCAGAACTGAGGGTTTGAGTTTTCCAACAGTCAACAGTAACACTCCAACGCCTGATACTCTCACTTGCACTGTTGCTTTGTTTGATACACATAGGAGCATTAAAAAAAATACTGGAAATTCATGACTGCCCTGGCTCTGGGAAACCTGACAAATTGGCAATGATAGGATTGCAGACTGCTGACAGCAGCAATGAGAGATGTATTTTACTGAGTGCACCAGGGTGATCAGACTAATACAGTTAGAAGAACTGACTAGAAATGGGCAAAGAGGACACAATCAGTGATTTTGGGAGCGCCAGCTTAAACAAGAACATCCAGACAGCGCTAATTAACGAGCAAACTAAAGGGCAGTGGGCAAGAGAGAGTCTTCAAGGTGGGGCATCGACTCGGTGCACCAGCAGGCCTAGCCAGCAGCACAGCAGTCAGAACGAATTGGAGAAGACAAAGCTGGAGGACTCCCCAGCAACCACAGCTCAGGCAGCTGGTTCAAGGTCTAGGTCCATCTTTGCTCTGGGTGATGGAAAGAAGGAGATATTGCACCGAGAGCGCCAGTGCTGCAGCAGGCACAGACTGTTTATATAGTCTGTAAACAAAGAGGAGGACAAAACAAGATGAGCTGCCTCACAAAAGATGCCACGAGGTATACAAAAAAAAGGAAAAGAAAAATAATGGGCTTGTACCTCTGCTGACATTTGTCTTGGCGCAAGTAAAGTCTTTTGAAATGAAGGGCTACATTATTAATGTTTCAACTTTATCAATATGAAGGACTCGAAATGTATGTTATTGCTTAGTATAACTACATGCTTAGGTCAAAACTGAATACCATCAGTCATTCTAAATCATAAAAAAGCATGTGGTTATTGGGTTGTGTGATTTAAAAAACTTGAAAATGGTCAGAAACGTAACCACTTCTAGCAGTCGTTTCACCCATCTTTTTCTCTGCTGCCAGCACGCTCACCTGTTCATGCATTGGGATGGGTGAAGTGTTGCAGAGTTGGCTAATAGTTCATGCAAAAATATTTCTTCCTGTACACAGTGCATTCTGCTAGCCTACTAACTTTCCATACTCCAATGCTCATAGTGCATAAGGGTCTCCAAAAGCAGACTGTGTCATTACTGTCCCAGATTGGATGACATCCAACCCCACAAGACCAAAGTCCATCAAGTTCTTAAGCCCGTGTCTAATCTAAATACATGAATGGCCCCTTGAACCAAAAACTCATTTATTAGACAAATTAATAATAGGCTACAAGAAGTGCATCAAGGCTCTAGAGAGCCTTTAAGATGACTATGCAATGGTATCTGAAGATGTTAATACAAAATTCCAAATGTACATCAAAATGCTTGCATTTATTAATATAAAATATTTGCAAGTGACTGTAAGTATTTATGTGCACACATAAAACAATCACGACAGTGATTCTCTGGTTTTTTTGGGTGTTTGTTTTTTTAAATAAAATAGAACAATAAAAATTATTACAGATAACAAACGATATATTCACATTGTTAATTCAAATGCATACTCTCTCTATTCTTCCCTTGCCTAGCTCTGATGCTGAGTGTCCTTATCATATGATCACAGAAATGCTCTTGCTACCCAACATCACTTTAACTTGCTAGGTTTGGGGGGGATTTTGTTGGTTTTGTTTTGGTTTTTTAAGTCTCTTACAAATTTTACAAGGCTGCATACACTTATCAGGGCTCCATTTTCACACGTGTCTCTCTTCCATAAAGCTGCTCACTTATTTTAAATATAGCAACAAGCCAAGAGAAAATGATTACAGAGAGCACTATCATTAGTTTAGTACCATCAGGACAATGTTTATACGAGTTTATACTACAGAGGAGCTCATATTTGAATAACACATGCACATTGTCCTCAAACAAGATAAAAAAAAAGTCCAACCAACCATATAAGCCAAGTCACGAAATTTAATTAGGAAGATAAGAGTTGGGGTTTGATTTTTTTTTTTTTAGGTTACGGGAAAAGATAATTTTAGGCAGAGAATTAGCATCTTCTAATAATCTTGGACAAAAATGATTTTGTTTTTCTTTGGTTTGTAAATTAGCTCATGATTAAAGTATCTCTCTTGTTGAGCTTCATTGTCTTTTTGTGCCTATTTTCTGAATGCAACCCTGACCTGAATACTTTCGTAGCTCAAGCACAAGATTTGAGAGCATGAGAGGAACAATTATTATAAAGTGAAGTACTTACAGTTTTACTGCAAAATCAATGAACTTTCAAGTGATTTTTATGTTTTGCAGCTGTTCTGTTTATCACATAAAAAACTGTAGTACTTTTAAAGAATGCTTTCTCTAGAAACTTCCTCCACCTTGTTTTCTTGCACCACCCTGTGCTGTAAATGCTGCTTTCCAAGGATAGTTTTATCTTCTGATTTTCCCATGCCTCAGAAATTTCCTCTCTCAACATTTAGGCCAGTGACTTTGCTCAGTCCCTGCCCTGTTCTCTCTCACAGTTCCTTAAATGAGGAAAAGTTCCACGTTCTCAACTGAATTCACAGTTTTGCAGCAGTTCAGATTTATGCCACCATTCAAGGCTACCTCTCTGACAGTTTTACTATCTAGAGGAACGGTCTCACATGATGTAGGTGTGCAGGAGCCCAGACAGTCTGTCAGGAGCCATGCAGTGAGAAGCAAGGAAGTGGCACTCCTCCCACAGGACCTTATCCATAAGGTCATCCATGGACATTAGAGGTAAATACTCAACTGACTCAGGGGTATAGGGTTAGAAGCGCAGCTTGTCTTACTCTCATTACATCTGTTCCCAAATCCATCCCATACCTCAAGCAAAGCCATCTCCTTCCCCAGATGCGATTGCAAAAGTCAGGACCTTTATGAAAAGACCTACTTCGTTACCTTTCCCCACCTTGACCCTTTCAGCCAAAGCTGGATGCTCCAGGCGATATTTACAATATATCTGCTGCTTTGTCCCAACTGCTATGGATTCTGCTGCATATTAACAACCTAATCCTACAAACTTTCTTCCCTGGGCAGAGCTCCATTAGCATCCCTTGGACTCCAACACTGCTGATACCATTATTGTGGTACTCCACTGTACCAGCCACTGCACACACACTTACTGAGCGGATGGCCTCTTACCTCAGATAGTTTTACAATCCGGGTTACAACCAGATGCAACAGGGGCAAAGCAAACATGAGGGGAGGGGAAAGACAAGAGAGAATGAGGTGACGATAAAAGGCAAACAAACAAAAATAAACCCAAAATATGTATCAACTGGCACAGTCTTGTAGGCATCGCAGCAGAAGAGCGATTTATTTATTATTGTATAATAAAATTATATTTCATACATTCACCAGTACATAAAATTAATGCAGCTGTGTAATTCCTATTATCATTTCTTATATAATTCATATCACTCCTATCTCCTTTCTGTTTAAATCAATAGAAATTTAGTTTTATTTAAATGCTTACTGATCACCAGTAAAACCATTGCTTTCTTTCTTTTTAACCTGAATTATTTGCTTTATCAAAGCTAATACAAAGATGTACTCACACTGTTTCACAGTTCAAGTAACTGGCAGTCACACACACTTTTAAATCACATTCACTGACCTTCTAGACAACATCCTTGGGGGCTTCTGGCCAAAGCCCAGATTACAAAAGTTTTACAATACACCATTCCACCACTCAACTCAGAACAGGAGTAAATGAGCCTTAGTGTTGCTGCTCTGTGGTACCTGACTAGATAGGTACCTCTGCTATGGTAAATAAGATAAAAACACATCAACTAATACCAAAGTGAAGGCAATGACCACAGCCCATCTAATACATGGTAAACTGGTCATACATCTGAGCCCAAATAGCAGAACAGAGAGAGACTTTACACACAAAAAGCATGAAACCCCCTGTAAGTTAAAAAAACACTTACGAGTTCAAGCTCAGAGGAAATACTACTTTTAGGATGTGTTTTAGCAGTTATACCACTACGGGGCATTCATTTAACGGATCGGAGCCTGGAGCACCTGAGCAATCTATTGTTTGTCTTCTGATCAAGCAGAATGATAACTACTCCCTTAAACCCCTGTCCCTGGGGCTGCCTATATTGGCCTTTATTTTAATTTAACTAGTTATAGCCTTGCAATCACAGCTTCCAGCCTGTCTTGTTTCACCTAGCATTTCATCTTTTCGTTTCTTTTTTCCTCTTTTTCAAAACTGCTGTTAATTAATTTTAACAAGTGACAAACCTAAACAAGAATATAAGACATTCAAGTGGGATTATATCTACAGTCCAAGTGATTTCTAGCGGGAAACAAAGTTGTTTGAATCCTTGGAATGCAGCTCTCACCCTCCCAAATGCAATAAATAAATAAATAAATAAATAGATTTAAAAAAAGTCACGCTTAAAGCTGTTTCAAATTATTCTGTTACAGAGGTACTCCTATAAACATACCCATCTTGCTGGAAATCAAAAAAAATGTGGATTTTGGTGAAAAATTCATCAGAAAAAAAAGCACAATAAAAATTTAATTTCAAATACTTTACATTTAAG
This sequence comes from Mesitornis unicolor, assembly GCF_000695765.1. Classification (NCBI taxonomy): domain Eukaryota; kingdom Metazoa; phylum Chordata; class Aves; order Mesitornithiformes; family Mesitornithidae; genus Mesitornis; species Mesitornis unicolor. The sequence continues at coordinate 162,023 of NW_010197000.1, forward strand.
AATTGCTTAATTTCAGAATTGTATTTTGATTTTTTTTTTATGTTACCTTAATCTACTGGAATTTTCTCTAACATGTCAATATTTACATTGCCTTACACATACAAACAAAGCATTTTATTTGGTGGGTTTTGTACTTCACTGTAAAAAGATTGAGACAGTTACTACTTTAACTCTCTGGAACAGAATCTTCTTCTCTCCAGTTTGGGTGCCTTAAAACTGGCACTAAAACAGGTGAGTTCTTTAATAATTCTTTTTTAAAAAGTTATGTTGTTTCAGATTATCAGAAACATTGTGTATGTCATAAAATAAAAAAATTAAATATGTAAGTAAAAAAGAAATTTTTGCTCCTGATAATAATTCTAAAATAAGAGATATATATTGTGCAAATCAACCTTGCTACACTTTATAGGTTTTTAATAGTAGACAAGCACCAGTGTCATCACATATTTTCATCACTTCCATATTGTTCAAATCCCTACTATCTCCCATTTTGAATCCAAAAGCCATGATTAAACTGGAGCACATCTTACAGCACAACATGCAATATTTTCCAGTGACAGAAAATCCACTGTTCAGTCCTTAAGTTGTTCCAACAATTAATTATCCTCATTGATAAAATTATGTCTTATGTCTACTCTGAATTAGTCAAGCCTCACCTTCCAGCCCTGGACTCTCTTAAAACTTTTTCCTCACGTTACTGCTTGCATTTTTTCTCTCACAGAAGCTTTTATCACCATTTAAACTTCTCTTTGATGAATAAAGTGTATTAAGATCCTTGACACCCACATTCCAAACCAGGTTTCCATTCAGGTAATTCTTTCCACCACTCTTTCCTGAACCTTTTTAACTTCCTTGTGAAATGTGGCCCCTCGGAGCAGGCACAGTAGCAGCTGTTCCCCCTTAAAAAGCCTTTCGCTCTCTCCAAGTCCAGGGATTTGTTCTTCTCATCACATTCAGCTATTTTTCCCACCTGTAATCCAGAATTTCTTTGCTGGGGTTTCAGCAGATACCCAGTACCAAATGTGATTTTGGCTGCTGGAAGAGCCAAGTAAAAAGAAACAGAAGGAAAGTTGGAAAGAAAGGCAAGTCTGGGTGCTTACTTTGTTTCCACTGCTGTCCTCAACTCATCTGTGCACAGGTGCAGCTTATAAGTAGCTTTCTGCATCTTCGAGGCTTATTTCATTTGTATCCCTAATGTTACAGTGGAAGAAGCCACAGCAGACCTGTAAGCACCAAAATCTGAGCAGCATGTCCTTAGGTAGGCCCTCACCTCAATTGTTCCCCATAACCTGTTTTAGATAAAGAGTATAAAAACACATGATCAAAATATGCAGAAAAATGTTCAACATAGATAGTGTAGAGCTCTTGTAACGAGAGCACTAAGTTTGGGAAAAACTGTTTTCCAAAAAACAAACCCCAAAAGTGGCACAAGTTCTACAGCAGAGTGCTTATTTGAGCTACTTGCAGTACAAAAGCTTTAAAAAACGTTACGGAGGAAAATGACAATGAAAACTGTTCCTTCTGCAACATTACCTGCTCTCAGCTGAGCTAATACCCTCTGTGGTTTTGCAAAGCATCAGGGGAAAAAAAAATCTAACAGCAAGTAAAAAGCCCTCAGGGTCTGGGCCAGAAATTCATACTAAAACAGCATTAGCAGTGACTATAAGTCTCTCTACAGAAGCTTTCGGAAAACAGAAAAGTAGTCAAGATGCTTACAATTTTTAATGGATTGTTTGTCTTTTCCAGGAAATAACTTGCGGGATGAAAGCAAGCTCTGCAAAAGCTGGTGTCATAGGTCTTGCTGGCTGACTGCTCTGTGTGCTGTCCCCACAGACTCCGTTGTTAGCTCGTGTGTAAACGCAGAAGTGAACCAAAGCCTTCATGCAGTGCCAAGGGATGCTGCAACACACTCTTCTGCAGGGGTTTTAAAAATCTACATCCCTTACAAACCATTTGTGTGTATTAAAGAATCAGTGAGTCTTTTTTACATAAATGTCCTTGTATAGATCAATGCTGTCATTCACAAACTTTCAAGTATCTTGAATTATGTTTCCTAAAATCATCATGCTGCCTTAAAAAGCTTCTAGGGTTCAAGTATTTGATGCTGAAGTAATGTACTTGATGGAATTTCCATTTAGATGATGAATTCTCAGGTCCTATTTGGCATCTATTAAAAAAGCATAATTTGTAGGCTTGAACTATTCTGGGTCACCTGGACCTCATTTAAGAATGGGATCTCCCTTACTTTGTGTAGAAGATAATGGTGGGCTATGACAGTGCGTGTTTGAAACATTAAGGAAAGCAGAGTCTAGGTAAGTAATAAATTGCTTTATGTACTGCCTTAGGAGCAGGTTAGAAATTTCTCTTGTTCACTGGTGTTTACAGTCCCGTTCCCCCCGTCTCCCCCCCCAAAAGACAACACTTCTGAAAGCACAAAGTTTAGCACAGTAATAAAAACACATCTTAAAAGCCCAACCCCCTGTGTTCAGTGCTTAAAAAGGTGGCAGCTTGGCAGACCTGGAGACTGACAGCAGCAGTGTCAGCCTTCCTCACACTTCTCTGCCAAAGCACCTCAACCTTGACCTGAGGAGAAAACCACGAAGGGTTTGAGTGGGATTTCCTGCCCATTCACTCTGGCATCTCTGCTGAGATTGCCAACAAGGGGGCCAATTAGTGCCTGCTTCAGGGGATCTTTTTTTTTCACTGTGTGGAAATGACACCTGTCCAGCGAAACTGGGCAGAGCCCCACCAATTCCCTGTGTGCCAGCCACTGCACAGGTTACTGCTCCTGATGACTTCCCTTGCACCAGGCACGCAGCAGCTTCAAGTTGTTGTCCAAGTGGGATCAAATGTGTTTTCCTTTCCCAACAAGTAGTCCTTTCTGATTTAAAATAGCAGTCATGTGTTAAAGATTGAATTTTAAAAAGTCATTCCTAATATTCAAGGTCCTGGGGCCTCACTGAAGATCAAAAGGCCAGTTCTGCTGTGCAACCAAGTAAAATCCCATCAAGAAATTGCACCAGGGCAGAAGGACATAAAAAGGGAGGGCTTCAGCCCTTTTTATAAAAACACAGAAAATGCCACTTTCCTGCTGGGCTCTTTCCC
>NW_010197000.1:165158-202863 GCF_000695765.1 Mesitornis unicolor
TTGGCAAATTTCTTGGATGCTTTCTTGCCCTTCAGTACAACAGCAGCTGCCTTATCTGTTCATAGAAGATAAAGTGTTACAAGAAGGCTGTCCCCTCACCAGGAGATGGACAGGCTTGAACAAGCTGGTACAAAACATAGAATTGTATCATAAAGCGATCACTTGGTCTTGTGGCCAAGAAGGGAGTAGCCGTCACTGTAATATGGGAAGACATAGGTCTCTTCAACTTAGACATTAGAAAAGTCATCACACTTTAATTAATGCCATAGCACTGCAGTTTGAGTAGGAGTCCATTTGCAATGTAAACTGATGAAATATTACTTAATGGAATGGGAAACTTCATTATGGATTAAAATAATTTTATTAAAATTATCTTTCATAAATTCCAGTTCATTCAGCTTCATTTTGTCAGACAAAAAGTGTAAGAGCCATTCTCTTTGAAATCAGACATCACCCTCCAGTTCATCTGTCACCAAGTCATGCTTGCTAACCTCTCTAAGGATGTCATCTGACTAGAGTTTTCTATCACTCCTGTCATTCCAGGTGCACTTCTTGACAATTTTTTTAGATCCCTGTCCAGAGTCTCCTCCAGAAATCTAGAAGGACCATGAAGATTGCATCAAGGACTTGATTAAACAACAGATAATGTGTACCCAGCACACTAACCTCATTTGCAAGCTCTCACAGTAAATGATTGACAGCTAATGCCCTAAGCAAAACTGCTGTTTATAAAGTCCTTTTCAGTCCAGCTACATTAGCCTCTCCACATAGTAGAAGTCAGCACACTGCTATCAAAACCAGGTCTGTGACTGATAATATTGAACTCTTCATTACCCCAAGTGTTGCTGCAAGTAATACCATGGGTTTGGACACCACCATTCAATAAAGGCTCATTATTATAAATATTCAGCTTATGCCATGACGAGAACAAACAGCTTTGCAGCCAAGGTGAAAAGGGTGAACTGCAAATACGTCTAGGTTATGATAAAGACAGTGCCCTATTTTTGCGAAGTGACCTTGTAGCCTGGCACTGAACACAAGTTCGGTGGAATACACTGGATCCTATGTATTCAAACAAAACTGGTTGGTTGTTGGCAGTTTTTAGAAAAACTACATCGTGGAAAGAAGAAATACTGTCAAAAGATGCAGAGCAGGGTTCTTCTGTTGTTTAAGTCTGATATTTCTAATACTTTTAGTAAGGTTCAAATCTTAGCAAAGATTAAAAAAAAATAATCCTGTAATAATTTCTTGAATTAGATTAGACACCACAGATAAATTGTGTCTAGCGTTACAGTTCATGTGACTTACAAGAACAGAGACTTGTCCTAGCCTCCTCTCCTAAATTCAAGTTCTCTCCACTCCAGAGGTGGCTGCGTGCATAGCGGCTGTTCAGAGCTGGCTACGCACCAGAATCTCTCAGTGAGAGAACTGCTAATCTCTCCCTGGGAATAGCACCCAGATTGCTCTGCCTGAAGTCACAACACACCCTTCTGGTTCCTTTGTCCACTCTGTATTTCAGCCTAATTAACCAACAGTTTCTAATGATAAAAAATAATGCAAGAAAGAAATTACTTCCCAGAACTATGAATACATTGATTCACATGTGCTGGGCAGTTGCCCTGCCAGCTTTGTTGCAAGAGGAAAAAAGGAATAATGAAAAAGACATTCATTTGACCAAATTCCTTAGTGCACTTGTGTGCTGTGTGAGTCAAATTAATCAAGAAAATCACTGGATCTGCTGAGGGGTTGTCTCCTGAAAATCTGGGGCCAATAAGGGTGCTTCATCATCTAAGATGGACTGCAGCAATGGTCCATATTTACAAAATGTGCTCAAATCCTGGAGAGCCTCTCAGAACACAGCAAAGACAAGGGATTCCAGGAATACACACACCATACCCCATCCCTTTCAGATTATGTCCTTCATTATTATAATAATTTATTTATTAACGCTGAAGTTCACCCATTTTCACCTGTCCCAGGCAAATCTAGGGTCCTTCTTACCTCAGCATCTGAAAAACCCCATATGTGTACATAAAACACATATCCCAAGATAGTACAAGTGCTATTATGATGCACCATAAATTAAATGGGGACCCCCAGGCAACACCAAAACACTGCGGTCAAACAGGGAACTGAACCATAGCACCAATGGTACAACTTTGCATAACTGTAAAGAACAGGTCATACATAGCTGAAATACTGATAGCCAACAGGGAGCAGAACTAGTAGGAAGCTCAGATCCAGAAGAGAGGGGATGAAGCACTGCCTTGCCTTGCTAAGAAACAATTACAAAGGCCAGCCCATCCCTCATTCATTCAGAAAAGGAGAGCAAAATTAATTTCCTGGAGGCAGGAAAGCAGGAGAATGAAATCACTTATATTTTAGGGAGCGGTAAACTCTTCCATAGGAGTGCAATGAATATCCAGAGTGAAATGATTCAATTCTACTCCAGCAAGGAAGTCCCATGATAGCAGTCATATGTCTGAGAAAAAAAAATAGACATGAAACTGAAATCTTAACTTCTTAGAGAATTTTTCTAAAAGCATTAAGCATCTTCCTTAAGCAACTTAAGAAAAAATGTGTGCCGAGGGTCTTTCAGTAACGTTTTTAAAGATTAAATCCCTAGAATATTTTCCTTTTTACCTCATGAACCATTCCCCCCTTACAGCACTGCAAAAAATATAGTTTTCCCTGACTGACTCCCACTGCCAGAGTTACTGATCTCACATGAGAAATTCAGAACAAGATGAGTGCCACCCATTAGTTGCTGAAATTTGGTGTCATATCTCTAATGGAAATAGGCACTGATATGCTCAATGTTTCAGATGAAGGATGGACATACATTCTGAGTGATTTATGAGACAGGCATGGGGCTGAAGAATGAGAGTTGTAACATTTAACCTAGTGCAAGTCATTAACTTGAGCTCAGTCAGAACCCAAACTCAGCACTCATTTAAAACTAACTGCTTTTCTTTTTATTTAGCCTGAAAAACATACAACTCCCAGGTGAGCATAAAGGCTGGTCTAGCAAGATGACTCTTCTGCAATGTATCCTCTAAGCCAGAGGAGAACCAGAGGGAGAGGAGCATTCCCATCAGGTTCTTAGTACAAACCAAGAGCTATTTTCCGTAACTTGATTCAGTGCAGCTTTTGAAACATTCAATAACCACTAGGGTCACTGTATGTTTTGACCACATCACGTTGTCCTGTTCAGAACGCTCCAGTCTGACAGACAGTATTAAAAGACACGGCATGTCCACTCCTGAAATATCAGCTCCTCATTCATGTATGAAGTTCACTTCCCTGTCAGCACAGAGGGTACAAAGTAGAATATCTGCTCAGATATCAGCCATAACACAGGCCATTCATGCAGTCCAAGATGTCTGAGACAGTTCCCCTCATCAGCTTTCCTGCCAAATTAGTACCAGTGAATGTGCATGTATGTCTGAAAAGGGGAGTCCTATTCAGCAGCAGCACCTGGAGAGTGACTCAGAAGAAACTTTTTATTGGTCCAGCAACATGGTTTTGTTACCTATGAAATCATTCACAATTCAAATCTTTCCAAACAACAGGCCCATGCATGGCCAGCGTAAATCCCCGCTGTCATTGGTAAAGGCTTAACACAGCCCCACAGCAACAAACAGAGCAAGTCTTGAATTGCTCTTGCTGACACCTTCAGATGGGATGGTGCAGTGATTCCTGCCCTGGGACACCTGCCTGTCCCTCATTCCAGGATTACCCAGTCCATGACTGAAAATAATAACCTCAGAGCAGAGAACTTTTCAACTGTTGCAATTTACAGGTCAACATATGAAAGAAAACCAGAGCCAGTGCCAGTTTACTGTAATATGCTGGGCTATAAACAGTAACAGTTCAAGAGCTGCTGGGCCACCCCTGCTCTGGAGCCAGCAATGTCAGGAAGAGGAAGCACAGGGGAGGGCAGGTGCTTGGGAGCAACACTTCACCCATACCAGTTTAATCTGAAGCCGTAAGTGAGTCAACACCTCCACTGAAGTGATGTCTCACCAAAGATTGCACAGCCTTTCCCCCAGAGAGAGGTCACTAGAGAGAAGGTGAAGATTAAACACAAAGAACATAGGCATTTGAAACAACAGTCTCACAGTCCTTATTCATGCAAGCCATACCCTGAAGAGCAGAATGCCACCTGAGCAAGGACAGTATGCATAAGTAAGTGAACCTGAGTTAGTTAAGACCCTGTACTCATTTTGATAAACAGATAAACACTCAGGCAGTTGACAGAGCTACATTACTACATAGCATTGCCCAAGGCTTTGCCTCAGTTTTGCAGACTGATATAATGAGGAGACTGTTTCACAGAGATACAACTGGGAAGCCCTTGATGGCATCTGGTGAAGGTTTTGGGAGTCTAAAATGCTAGGCACTTTTCAGTGCAAAATATTATTTAATATGACACAACTAGTAAGCAGCAAAAAAATACAGGGTCTCATGAAATTCCCAGTGCTGTTTCTGTGCAAAGGCAGTGCAGGCAACTGTCTGGCAACAGACTTCCAGGGTCAGTGAAACGAGCAAACAGGGGCGGCATGGGCTTGGCTACATCAGTTCTCCAGAAAGCTGGATCAGCTTTTTCTGTCTCGAAAAGAAATATCTCAGTGCTCAGGGCATTTTCTACTGCTGATAGAGAGGAAGAGGGTTCCCACCCAGGAAGGACCACCACTCCTCCCAAACTCACTGTGAAGGGCCTCATCACTGGAATTAACCCTGCATGGCCATTTCTACTGCCTCTCTCCCTCTGGGGGCAGGGGTGGCCTCTCCTGGCTGCTTACACTATGGGCATTCAAACTTCATGGTGCCTACGCTGCTGAGAAACCTTGAACTAAACCTGCACATAATAATTTCCTATGTGAATGTTACTCACGCAAACCACCCATGAAAGTAAATACTGTGACAAAGAACAAATACACATGACAAGGAACTACCTACCTTGAGTAAACCTTATAGGATCAGGTTCCCAGATCATCCACGATAGCCTAAACATTTTATGCGGTATCAGAAACAGACACAGGAAGGATTTACAGTTTAGGGCTGCTATCCAGCAATCCATGCTGGCAGACCTGTAAAGGGGTTTGGACATAGTAAACAATGGGAGAGAAGAGAGTGAGGGTCACAACTGCAAGACCATCTGGTTGTTTCCATTTGCTGTGTACACATCTTGCTAGTCCTGCCGCTAGAAAGACAGAGAGGGTTGTTGGAGTACTGAGTTACTAATGAATAGTTGCATTTCTGTCTTATATATCATTATTGATATCAGTAGTTGTGACAGCATTTCAGAGACTGGCTTCTGAGGAAGGCCAGAGCATGAACATTTCTCACTGGAAATGTATCGATATGCAAAATAATTTGGTACATGTGACAATTTTGTTACAAGAATTTTTAAGCATTATTTCATGGGTTGTTGTTTTTCCTTGTCCTCTAAGATTTTCTTTAATAGTTCTTAATTCCTTCATTGGGACCATTAGCACTTGGATGGTCAAGCCCGTAACTGGCATTCTAGGTACCAGGACAAAAGAATAAATTACAATAAAATGAGGAAAATTGTATGCTCTTTAGTAGGACACATGAAGGAGACTCGATAATTTGCAATTAGTCAATATGGATCAATACTGGATTTATCTTTAATGCATTTCCACTAAGCTTCCAAATCAATGAAAAGAAAACAGATGAGGCAGATTGCAACTTGCTCTGTGCTCTACCTGCAACCAGATGTGGTCTTTACTAAACCACATGTGGGAGTGAAAACAGAGCCAAGGGCCCTTCTCAGAGAATCACCTGCCACTTGACCATATGGTTTCAACCTTGGAGTCAGGTAGCAAGGGCATTCCAGCCTTTTGCAATCTGCGACTTGACCGAGTGGGAGACATGCTCAGAGATACTGTGAACTATCCAAGAGGGGCAGAACCAGGGCTGGAAGTAGAGAATGGCACCTCTCTCTGCTGAAGAGGAAATCTCAGATTTGAGCAGCTTCTCACTTACATTAGTGTAGTTTGGCAATAGCTCCATAAAGGTCAAGAGTGGAAAACTGCAGGAAATTAAAGATTCAGCCCTGAGGTTTGCTTGAACACCCTCCATCTGAATTCTGACAAGGCTCCTCTCCAGTTTAGGCACCCAGAAAACTTTTTCTAATCCATAAAAAGAAGCGAGGGGAAACTTTGAGCTGCTCAGTACATAAATCTTGCTTCCCCTACCACTGTTTTAGCAGACAAGAGGATGTAAAGCAGACTGCCAGGGGGCTCAAGGGGCTTTCTTTCCTGCCGCTCGTGTTTCATCACCAATCCTGAACAGACCCCAAAACTCAGACTAATTAAAGACAAGTAATTAAGCACATTCAGACTGGGAAGGTTGGCAGAGTCCCACTGTATTGTGAGACCACCTCGGCACTTAAATGGTTAGGGACTGTATCCCACAACATCATGCTCATCTCATTGTGGTAGAGAGCTCTTGAGAATGTTATTAGCTGGGTGTTCGCCTTGCCGTTTTTCCACATGAGGCAGATGGGTAATTACGAAGCTAATAGTCTGATTGAGAGAAATCAGATGCAGTGGTTTGCCCAATTAGATGATACATTAGCTTCCTTCTTTGTAAGCAGCTAATGTGTGAAGCAAAGTGGTATTTTTGAGGGTCAGAATCCTTAAACAAGTGCCGAGTTGCAGATTATTGTGTCTCTCTTTTTTTTTCTAATGGAGGAAAAGTGCTAAGTCTTCATTACTAAAAGCATAGAAAATGCAAATCAGGCTCTGAAACAAAAGAGTGAAGGGACAGGCGAGAATATTTGGTGTCCAATGTGTCAACCTACAACATCAATTACATTGAAATGCAATGCATGGGAGCCTAATCAAGGATAGTATAATTGTAATAATTGCATGCTTTTGTTGGAGAGCTGCTGCCATTGTTATTGTCAACCATTTGTTTTTCTCTATTGTTTAAGGGGAGAGTATTTAAAAAATATATGTGTGTGTGCATATATAACTGTGTATAAATGACTGAAGAATAGCATAGGTAAAAGGTTGTGTTACTGCACACGGAATGTATGAAGTCTTTCTAATTCCTGTTCTTCAGATGGTGGAAAACCAACAGCCTGAACTCTGTGAAGGCAGGTAATGTCCAAAACTGAGAAACGGACATAGATTTACAATCATCTGTGCCAAACAATGAGAGTTACTTTTCCTTTTGCTGACGCATCCCCTGGTCCAGGGAGGTGAGTTACTTCCAGTGACTGGCAACTCATGAAGTAAGCCAATAGTAAATCATCCAAATAATCCCCGAGACACCTCCAGTCTGCCTTTTTACTTCAGAATAAAAAGCGAAGAGTCAGAATAAACAGTTTCTGTCTTGTTATATTTCCTCCAGAGCTGCAATCTGTTTCTGCCATTTAAAAGGATTTTTAAAAATCTATAATCTTGATAAAAGCATTCAAGAAAAATGAACACAAAGGAGAGTACTGCATGAAAAAATATGACAGCATGAGTTTACTCAAGATCTTATTAAAGGAGGAAGAGCCTCCTGTAAATAAACCAGTAATATTTTCTGTATCCTGAAGTTGGGCTGGAAATTCTTCTTATAGCAAAGTGCTCAACGTTCAGATCAAATGAGAGGTTTATTTTCTCGCATCACTTGGGCTTGCCAATAGGTTGAAATGGAGGCACAATAGAAATGGTCTAAAACATTTAACATAGCTGTTAAATCTCATTCTCCACAGCTAAAAAAGAACAATGCTGTACCGTCTTTTCTGAGAATACGCTCTCCTGCCGTAGGAGGCTTTTCATGTATCTCTAACAATCCTGTACATACTCCAAAACTCACACTAATTAAAAGCAAATAATCAAATACATTCAATTTGAAAAGTTGGCAAACTCGCTTGTATTATTGTGTTAGCACCTTGGCACCAAAATGATCACATCGTGCTAATCTCATTGTGCAGGAGAGCTCTTGAGCTTGTTATTCAGTAGGTCTGCTCCCTGCCCCCCACCTCCCAAACCCACCCATCCTCCTCCACTGCCAGCACTCTCTTTCTTTAACTAGATAAAGAAATGAAAATGTAAGTAAGGATAAGCAAAGCCAGGACAGTATTTTCATCGTATTTCGCTCAGAGGCAATCAGAACTTGTGCTACCTTTTACAGAGATTTCCTTTCATCCTGGTTTCAGTTCATCTCCAGAGATACAGATGATAAACCTGAGAGCTGCTTTAAAATAAACTAAGCAGACTGCATTTGTTTCTCACTAGCTCTCATATAACATCATTATATTATTGTACAGAGTACTTGGCTAGCACAGCAATGTGAAGAGTACAGACACAGCAAATAAAAGACCACAAGAGTTAGCAGCTAATGACTGACCAGACAAAGAAACACAGAAGGAAGCATCTTAGGATTTCTTCTCTTTGGAAGTTTTATTTTACAGGTAAATTTTCTTTCTATTTGCTGTGCCATAAAAGCAAAGCTGTCTTTGCTAACAGCAACATAATATAACTTAATAAACAATGTTTTTTCATACACTGTGTAGAAGAAGGCTTTGTTTTCTTGACAGGCTTAATTTATACAGAGAAAAACCTCTCTGTAGTGACACTTGTAAAAACATGCCTGCCCTCTTTGTAAGAGGTCACCACTTTCTGAAGGACATGATATATTGTAAACTTAGAATGGATGATATTATAGAAAGGCCACTGGTTTTACAGCTGAAAAAAGTTGTACAGGACATCTTATACATATGCCATTATTGAAGCATTAAGTCTCTCTGGGGATAATGTTTTAAGGTTAAGTCTTTTGTGTACAGGCCTGTGCATCCACCTGAAGTTAATGACTGATACCATACAGATGCCCACTTGTGCACGATGAAGAAGTATCAGTTTAATTTTCTGCAATCATTTGGGAGGAATTTTCCTCAAACAAGACAACAAATCAAGACTAAACAAACTTTCATAAATAAAGATGTATTCATTCCAGTGTTTCTAGCCACCGTATTTTTTGCAACTGCAATGTCCACCAGGGTAGCTATGACCAAGGGCTGGGTATGAGCTATGAGGGGTAGGTATGATCATTCAGCACTTGGTTTTCTGCCTTGATGGAAAAACAGGCTTTCCCATAAAGTTTTTGACTGGGTTCCTGTGCTTGGATATGTATTTCGTTATTAAACACATGATCCTTACAGGTCCCTTCCAACTTGAGATATTCTATGATTTTATGATATGGCCTGCCATTCTCCACCCAGCACTTGCTGTGCAGGTGGTGCATTTTAGCCGGGGATCCAGAACCTCTTCTGAGAAAGCACTGCCTCTAAGGAACAGTACATCAAAGGTCTGTATCAGGAGAAATACAAATTTTCTTAATTCCTTAACATTTATTGAATAAAAACACATTAAAATCAGGCAAGCGTTCATGCTGCAAAAGTGCAATGCTGAAGACCATGGCATTTCATGTTAAAAAAAAAGAGAGAAAAAGGAGTCACTGAAGGACTTTCCTGACAGTACTGGAACTGTACTACTCAGTATTTAGCAAAAAGATACTCACAGAAGAAGGTGGCATACTAAACCAGTCTTTAACTGGAGAGGGTGCTACATAAGAGAGTCCAATTAATTTGTGACCTTCAAGACAGTTTGTTCTTAATTGCCCCTTTGCACTTCATGACCAAATAATGAAGGAAACCCATATGGCTGAGCCTCTTATAAAACAAAAACTGTTGGAGAGCCAGTCCCACTGAACAGTCCCTGAACTTCATAGAGGTGACTGTGCATCACCTCATATGCTGAAGACTGAAGACTGCCCAAAAGCCTGCAGACAGACCTACATCTAGTGGGCCCATGGAGGTAAAACCAAGCTCATTTTAGAGTGAGGCAGCACAGGGTGCCCAAATTGTCACAAAGCTGCATGGTGAAGAAACACAGCTTCCATTTACTCTGCTCTTCTAACTGGAGGTTTTAGCTAACTATAAGCCTAACTTCTTAAAACAGACATTAATCTTTCTGTTGACCTCAGCAGGTTTAAATCAGGCACCATATAAGGACAGGCCAAAAGACATATTGATGTTATTTACATTAACTAATATTACATATTCACAGTACAATGTTTTGTTCATAAAGTTTACAGTTAAATCTTGCTAAAAGGAAAACTTCAATTCTCAACAAATAGTTATTTGACTAAGCAAATTTAACTTTGTGTTGTTCCTAAATTTCTGTCTGTCATGAAGAAAAGTTGATCAGCCAACACAAGAAGTATCAACAGCATTGCCCAAGCTTGGAAAGCCCTCAGCATCCACAGGGAGGGCTCCCATTGATATTACCAGGAGAAATGCTTGTAAATATCAGGATAACATATGGCCTCTAAAATCAGTATTGGTATGCAACTTGACATATGGATGGATAGATACCACAGAGAGATTGAAATAAATATGACAAACTAAGTCTTACAAAGAAAAACACGCATACACAATCACACCTGAACAGATGCTTTGGCTGAAATAGGTGATACAGAGAAATACATTGTAGATCTATAAATTGAGAAAACAATCTGAAACTTACAGTAGCATAATGCACTTTTGCAAGCAAAACTGAAGGAGGATTCAGAGAAACTCTTCAGGGACAATGCTAAGAGAATATACTGATGAAGTAGTTGTTTAACAGCAAATCTAACTGAATGCTTTCCTCCCACACCTCAGCTTCCATACCAATTGGAATAGGGAGTATTCAAAAAAGCAGCCCCATAGCATGAATGAGACAGAGAAAGTGGATTTCTCCCGGGCATTAAAACAGGCTGATACAAACACTTCAGTCTTGTTTGTGGTTTAAACCATTACCCCAGAGATCTGAAATGTGAAATCTGGACTTAAGGAAGAAAATCCTCATTGAGCAAAGAACGCACTGCGATAGCTATGTGTGAAAGTTCTTCTAGCACTGTTTTCTGCTTGCCATATGGCCAAATTCACACACATTAATAGGAACTACTGAGCAGAACCTCAGCATTTTGGGAGAGAGAGACACAGAGAAATGCAAAAGTCTCATCAGCAGGCATGGCCTAAGGAACACCCAGTTACCTATTTACACAGGTAGTTTGTCTGATGGTAAGAAAATAAAAACATCAGGAAATATCAGTCTCAGAAAATTTGGAATAACTTACATACTTCAGTGGTCTAAACACACATACATGCATGCACACACTCCCCATCTTTCAGTTGAAAGATTCCTTGGCCAGGGCTTTCAAAGACTCAACTTTCACAGAGTGACAAGTCCTGAAACAGAGTTCTGAAATAAAAGACCTCACATATGATCTATTAGTTTATATTGCTTTTTCTTCACCATTTGCTAATTAATGAAGCTGCTAATGTCTATGTGCTTTCTTCACTTCAGCCTCCCTCTCTCTTATTTAGATCTCACGGTGGAAGCCAGAGTCCTGCCCATGCTGCAGCATAGCCTGCTGGCAAAGAGACACCTTGAACATCACAGCCAGAGAGCACTGCAAGTTCATTGATGCGTCAGTAGGAAGAGGGGGCCTGCATCAGCTAAGAAACAGCTTTATACTGTTTATAAATTAATGCTGTACTCATAAATGTACTCAGACCAAAGAAAATCAAAATCTGATTTATCCAGAGGGTAGGTACTCCAGGAACAAAGCAACCATGTCTGAAATTGCCCTGCAGAAACACACCTCAGTCCTGAACTACAGGAACCAACTTTAATACCTCCATATCACTGAGAGTTTCCTAAAAATTTCCCATTGCTGTTACTGCTGAGGGGAGCTCTAGTGCAGACAAGACATTCATCACTGCCAACATTTTTATGATTATGTCTTCTAGTCTTTCTGTTTTCCAGGTTGGATGACATTGCTTTGCTTATTCATCACTTTTACTTCAGGGAGCTGTGTTTGGACCTATTTAGTAACAGTAGGAAATTTTACTGTAGAAAAAGGCTGCTCTGCTGCAATATCTGCTTAGCCCTTGGCCTCTGGTGAGAGCATCATCAAAGAAGGCAGCTAAATTAATGTGCAGATTAAAAATTGAACAGAGAGCACCCATTCATTCACCTGCCTCAATGAATAACCTTCATACAGAGTAACAAATTTCAGTCTCTCAAGAAGGCTAAACCAGCTGTGGTCCCACTATTCACCCCCAACTGTCTAGGTCCTGAGAAGAGTAAACAGAAATTCTTTGCACAGGTGTGAATATTCCCTTTAAGAATTAAGCAGAAATTATAAGCTTATGTGTGAAAACAAACAAAAACTAGCACTGGTGCCATTCGAATCCAGACAGTAGTTATATTTTGCATAGTCTTTGAGATTTTTTCCATTTTAAACCTGGCAAATAAAAAAATAAAAAACTACCAAGGTAAAGAACAGCTATGTTCAGTGAGCACTGAAGCCTGGTAAATATTCAGTTTTTAATGGCATCCACTTCTATTTTGTTCACTGAATTATTGGGCTGACCTTAAATTAGAGATCTGGATGGAGGTGAATTGAATATTGTGAAGATGAGTGTAATTACCTTGCTTCCCTTTATTCTAATTCATTTTAATTTTTTTTAATTCTTCATCTGTGTGACAAACTGAATGTCAGAGTGCTCGTGGATTTATACTCACGGTAACAGAGAGCAGAACTGATAGGCCAGATAGTGGCACAAGGAGAGATATATCTGCATTGCGGTCAGAGCTGTGACTGCAGAACCTTCCTGCCTTCCTCTTAGTGAAAGAGCTGGAGTCATATATACTGTCCACACTTCCACATAAGCCAAATTAGACTGCCGGGGTTCTGGCACCTGCAAATGAGACCCCTGCCTTGCCAGCACCTTCATCCGAACCAGCTACACCTAAGGCCAACTCAACTGTATCTGCACACCTCAACCCACACGATAGTCATGGCCTTGTGCTGCTTTTGGTCGAAGGTCCCTTCTCTGGCCCTGCGGAGGTGACTGTTGCAAACAAGCAAGTCTACTCTGTCATCCACTGCTCCATAGAGCCAACAGGCAAATATTTAAGCCTTCAAATATGTCCTGAGCTCCTCCTACAATTAGTGCTGTCTGGCCTCTACATACTTGGTTGCTGACACCGCTCACAATTACTTCTCTCCAGCCCACCTCATTTTGTGAAAATGTGACTCAGTATTCTTTGGTAAGTCATCAGGTAACAGCAGCCTTCACTAGTCAGTCAGGGAAGCTCAGATACACCACTATGCATGCAGATGCCTAGCAGAAGTAGATGTGGAAACAGAGAGACTCCAACTGGTTAATGAAAATCTATATACCAGGCAAAAAGGAAGAAGGCCAACAGGAGCTCTTGATAGCCCTAAGAACAAGTGCAATGGCCCTAGCTGCATTTGATGGTAAATGTCACATCTCATGTCAGAGCCTGCCTGGATAAATTACCCCTGAAGACCATATTGCCTCAGAAGTTAAGTATTAGCAGCTGCATGCATGTCATTAACCCCTCACCTGCCACACAACTTTGTACTTGCCCAGGGCCAAACACTTTAAAGAAGGGTTGACTGACTTCAGAGCATGGGGGTAAGAAAGCTGCAGGACATACAATGTGCAGCAAAGAGTGTCCATGTACATGTGCCCTTTTGTAGGACATTTGTGATGATGGCACTGAGTATTGCAGCAGTTTCAGCTCATTTGACGGAGAATACTCCTATTCAGCTTGTCAGCTGAACAACAGACTACATTCCATGTTCTCTCAAATATTTTGTGATTATGTTTAAGTATATTGCTTTATCATAATACTAAAGATTTGTCTACACTGTCTTAACTGTTTCTTGGCTGCATATATTTTTATTAAGTAAATTTGAGAAGCGTATCTTGACCCATAGCGATTGAGATAAGTGTACAGAGACAGTGTCAGGAGGAAGCTTCAATTACAATACAAAGGGCAAATCTGCAAAACAGTTGTACTGTCCATAAAGAGCCATTTGGAAAACAAAGGACTTCATCATCCTAACCCTCAGCATGAACCCAGATTTAGTCCACAGACAGCAAATTCAGTACTGAAAGCAGTGTAGAGAAGGGCATCAGGTTCATAATGCTTAATGTAAAAACGTATACTTTTACATATCAACTCCAACCTGAGAAAATGGTCTCATAATTGAACACCAGCACAACAGACTGTGTCCAGGATTTTCTATTTTAGCCTCACCATGATCTCCGAGACTTCACAATCGTATTTCTAAAAGCACGATGTCCGAGACTTCACAACCGTATTTCTAAAAGCACAATGTCCTCTCTTTTGCCTGCTATTCTACATAAACTTTTTAAAAGTTGTCTTTAAAACAACTATGGCTATGACCACAGACTTTGATCCACAAATGAATTAACCATAAATGTGAAACACTATGGGAGGGATTTACACTATATGACTTCAAAATCCAACTTCAGGTACCCACACTAGGACCCTATATAATCAAAAGAGAGGGGTGAAACAAGCTCTTCCAGAAGACCATTCAAAGGAGAGAACTCCAATGTTCCACAGCTACTTCTAATTTTTTAAAAGTTATGGTTCTACTTCTCCTTTTGCCATTTTTAAATTGCATTTAAAAATTAAAAAGAAAAATCAAAAATAAGAGAAGATAAATAAAGACAATGACAAACTATGAAAAATGCACTGTTTAAATTGAAATTAAAATTTCAATTCCACTGAAGTTAAAGGAAAATAACCATTAATACTTACTAGTAATTAATTAAAAGTATCTTCCTATGAAAAACTATGGTCTTTAGTAAATATATAAATACATATATATAAATGGCTGGAACTTTGTATTATACCTTCAGGTAACAGAAAACTTACAAGAAATCTACTGAAATATAGTAAAGTCCCAACTATCACTCGAAACAATCAGAACAACTGATCTCATACTCCAAAATTTAGAAGCATCAATAAAATGCATTGAAATAAGACAGCATCTTTAGCCATGAAGGCAGAAAGGAAAATGTTCATTGTAACTATGCAACAAAGCAGAAGACGTATCTGACAACAGTAATGACATTAGTACCTGATTTCTCAAGTCATGCAAAAGCCAGTCCTATCACAAATCCTACTAAATTGTCTAGACCTGAAAGCAATGGCCCCAGTATGTGTTTTCCAATTTCTAATATCCCGTAGCTATCAGCTCATACAGGTAAGATTTGAATTGATACTTCAGAGTTCATGTTTTTAGAACAGCATTCTTGGGTTTCTTGATTCACACTTGTACTTTCCTCTCATATTATCTCATACAAATTCCATGTCATCTCTCTCAAGTTAAGTGAGCTGCACTGGAACTATTTTGGTGTAGCACGATAGCATCATTAGGTAAGAATAATTTCAATGTGTTAATTTGTTTTAGGTCTTCTTAACACTGTTTAAATAGAACCACAGCCTGATCTGAACAAGAGGATATAAGTCACTAGAGGCAGAATAAGTTCTACTGTCAGAAAAGAAAGAGAAAATAAATGGACCTTCATTGATCTCCAAATATCCAAGACAACAGTGAGCTTCAAGACATTGCTGCAGACAGGAGGTGAAGGAACTGTCTACATAAACTCTAAGCATACTGTTGGGCCCCACTCATACAGTAAAAAGCAAATCACCAAAACACACTCTGTCATTGTCCTAGACAGAAATAAACCTGCTAGCACAATGTCTAGAGAACACACTGTGCAAGACAGTACAGACAGCACAGACTGAGCTTTGGAGGAAAGGAAGAGAGCAGAGAAGAAAGGAAAGAACCAGGAAAGTAGTATTTTATCTAAGCCAATCTTTTTTTGAAAACCCCTTATATGCACAGCCCACAGAAACTTTATTTACAAAACCAGGAGTTATATTCAGATACAGCACAGATATTGCCTCTCTCCAGGTATACATCATGTATCTGCCGAAGCACAGACAGATATTGGTCCCAGTGAGCCGAGTGGGAAGGTTAGTGGTGCACACCCACACAAACCACATACACTGCTTCTCTCTGCATGGAAATCAGGACAGTGTGGAAGATGTGATGCCCCAAGGTCTGACCCCAAGGTGAAGTCAAGATGTAGTCAAAGCTTCACATCATGAGAGAAGTAGCCCCAGGCCCAATAAGAGAAATCATGGCTACCATACTATATCTTACAATACAGTACCATACATTATTCCTCAATAAGCAGTTCTCTCCTTTACTTCAGGATGGTCAGCTACAGAAGGATGCATCAGTGCCAACACACTTGTTTGCACTTGTAACTTGCGCAGGTATGCCATGCCTTAGCAGCATCTGACTGAAAGATTGAGACCCACATTTTCAATATTGATCCACTTCTTAGTTTAGCACAGAAAGGGGCAAAAAGATGCTGCCTTACTCTATTCTGTTTCAAAGAAATAGCTGCAACATGGAAAGATTTCTTGGGCTGCCCTAATTAAAGTTCTGCTGCTTGGGTCTTGCAGAGGGTTCATAGAAGAGGAGAATCATAGCAGACTTGACTGATGCAGCAGTAAATGCTCAAAGCTGGTGTGAGAATGTCAGAAGCAAATACAACTCAGAAAACATGCATGAAAATTACGCATAAAACCTGGTCATTTTGCACCATTATTTCCCTCAAAATCTACTACAAGCTTTTGAAACATAAGATTACCCCATTTAACATAATAAAACTGCTCCATACTCGAAGCTATTATTATTAATGGATCTGAACATGCTCAGCTATGTCAGATCTCTAAGCACGCAGTGGAGAAATATTCATTTCCAGCAAGCCCTACAAACAAGAAAATAGTGTCAGATCTGATTCCTACAACTCAAAGAAGCAATTGCACAGTTTACCATCTTTTCTAATTCCCATTTAGAAATTAATGGAGTGGCTTTTAATAGATTCTTTCTGGCTTTTCCTAGAGCAAAACAGGAAATGCCTAATAAACTGAGATTTATTAACAAAACATACAGGAAAACATTAGAAAAGCTGTATTTCATGTTCTTCATACTCCTTGAATGGCGGACCTGGGTATGAGTAGCAGAACAACTTCTTTACAGATGAGCAGCGTTCATCAAAACAGAAAGAAAATTATCATCCACTGCTTGTCCACAAGATGACCTGCAGTCTTGTAGTGTTCAGATAGTCAAACTCAAGGATCTACCTCAAGCATCTGAACCATAATGCATGCTTCATAATGCCAGATCCTATTTGAACACAGGATTTAGGTTTTACAGCAAAAATTCATTGGCTGACATTTGTACAAGGCTGAAGGTGTAATCTTGGCTGAAGAGTCTTCCTTCTGAATCCAAGACACAGCAGCTCTCTCCAAGAGAGTGTGCTGTTCATCTGAGCCCTTCCTGCCTAGACGGTACGTCTGGCTCATCAGCAGCTCTGACTAAAGATTTCTGGGAGCAGCTTTCTGTAGGTATGGGCTTAAATTGCAAAATCTGGACTCCAGATTAACAGGTCAGATTCGTAAGCAAAGGTAAGCACCAAATTGTAATGAAGTTCCTAAGAAAACAGTCATAAATGCTTCAGTGTATCTATCCCACAATTCTCCTCTGTGTTGCTAGCAAACTCAGAAAAAGAGGAGATGATTCTTCAAACAATTTATGGCTTATTTCTACAGTGCCAAGGCATCAGTTTGTCTTACTAGCTTCAGGATTTTCCCCTGAGTATCAGTAAGACATTATTACAAAGCAATGGCTAAAAGATGGTCAACTTCTAAGCACATTGGACAACCTAGAGTGCATTTCTAATACTCCAGTACATGTACGCATTCAGACCTGCATCACACAGCTGAAGCCAGGGTTGCAACCATCCAAGCTGGGTATCCTGTGGCCCCCAAAACATCCCAAGAGTACACAAAGTCCCTCCACAAGACCAGACCGACGCTTTGCATTATGAAATCTGGGCATTTGCAAAGCTGGCTACAACCTTTATTTCCTTCTCTGCTATTCCACATCACACTGAACAGCAGGAGGACAAGTTGAAGATGTGTAGGCGCAACTCAAATTTGTCAGTGGGACAACTTTCTGTCACAGCTACAGATTGAGGGGCATTTTTTTGACTTCTTAAAATACAGCATGATAAACTGAAATGCCTGTAAAGAACCTGCTATGGTCTAGTAGATTCACAGTGACCTGAATTATTTTCAACATTAACCTGTGTTATCACAGTTGAATTATTGGGGTGAGAGGGAGTTCACACTTCTGGTTGCCTTTGTTTCCAATGGTCATTGATATCAAAAGCCATCCTGCATCTCCTGTGGTAAATAAATAGTGGCATCATTGTATTAGGCATTTTTAAGATATCTAAATAGATAATTTCCCTAGGAATCAAAGCTTAAATTCTAGACAGTCCTTTTCACTGATCTGGCCAAATAACAAGTTCTCGGTGTCTGAAACCTTATCTATTATTTTCTATTATATCAGCTCATCTAATAAAGGTAGGACCTCTCCCTACAAATCTCTCAGTTCTCTCTAATATTCTTAGACTATCACAGATATAACTCTATACTTCATGTCTTTTCAATAATATACTCCTCCAATTTCAAATAAAACCTAAATAAATAATAGAAAATAAGCTACTCTTCTTGTGCTAATAGACCACATTCTAAACTTGTTAACAATTTGGTATAAATTGAATTTCAGAAAAGTTATGTCAGAGTAAAAGAGGGGAATCTAACATTCTCAACCAAGCTTCTGCCAGCAAAACCAGTAAATTCTTAAAACCTTATAAACGACAAGAGTAGGTGAAAGGGTCAGCTTTAACTTTCTGATGTTAATTGGGAGATGTTTAGTGATGGCAACTCACACCATTAAAGCAACAGGAAGAGGCGCAGTGCATCAGATACCTTGCGAGAGACCATTCCTTTAGAGGGCAGAAAGCTGAGATCGACAAGTTCAGTGTGTTGTGCAGAAGTCAAGTCTTTCCATTGATGGGTTTGCACTACCATAGATATTTTTGAGTTTGGGAGTAATTTTTCTTGTAAATACTCATCTGGCTTTAAATGTGGCAAGGTATATTCAGCTTCTCTGATTTCCTAATCTGCATCCAGTCATAAGAACCGCAGCAAAACCTGTCTCTAAATAGAGATATTTAAGAAATCATTTAATCTCTACTTCTGCTTAAAAAACTTTACTATATCTTAGGACGTTTGTTTCTGCAGTGAGGGGACAGGTGTGTACAAGGCTGAACGCCCAGGTTCTCTCAATCACATTTGTCTCCTTGTACATCAGATTATTTCTGCCAAGCTGGTTATATTTTTTCCAAGCAAACCCTAACTATCAGGGAGGTCTAACACACTGTTCCTTTACCATTGGCTTTGTTTTCAAACATACAATGGTTTGGCATGACTCCAGTCACCACCAGGTGATTTTTGGCCCTTGCCCTTTTTATTATCTGGTTTCTCTTAGGGAACCACAGATTAAACCAATAGAAAAGGAGAGAAAAAGAAAAAGCAGGAAAAAAGAAAGAGCTTCTCCTTTGCTTTCCCGGTAACGTGACATCTTGCCCTCTTGTATTATATATTTTTGTCCAGCTGATGCTTTGTCCTAGTGGAATCGTGGTTCTAGTATTAGCTCCAAATGGTAGGCAGGCATTTTCATTAAAAACAATTACTATTTCCAAACAGGAGCTGGTTCCTCAGTTCCAGCCATTCTTGCTGTAAAACGTTCAGCTGAGAGGAGCAGATTGTTCCTGCTGAGAATCTGGCAGGAAAACCTCATGTTTTTCCAATCCTACTTTTTACAAAGAAAACACTGGGATCTTGTTGAAAAATTACAATTGTTTTGGTGGGCACATTATTTTTCTCAGTTGAACTGTTTCCAGCTACAGGAAACAAGTTTTTTGCATACATGTGTGTGTGTGAATATATATGTATATATCTAAACACACACCCAAGTTTTTGTGTATAATTGCTATGTAGAAAATGCTTAATAAGTCAAGGAAGAGTAAACACATTTTTGTTATTAAAAAGCATTTATGCAAATTGATTTTTAACCAGCCTCCACATTATGAACCTTCAAAAGAAAGTCAATGAGTAAAATAATATATCATAATAACAGCTAGCCTCACTTTTAATACTAGGAGAAGAAAGAGGCCAAGGTGACTGAACTATTTATCCTTTGGTTGTTCTCACTAACTTAGAAACATTGTCAGACCGAATTATTCTGATAAAAATATAAAAGGAGAGAAAACAGAAGACACTATTACATTCATGAAAGGAACGAGCCACAGAGGTCTCCATATAGATCACCTGTATGGTTGCTGCCATTTAGTAGCAAGTGACTTTGTTTATCTCAGACAGAAATAGATAATAGGTCAGGCTGACCTTGTGTCCATATGGGGGTGGAAACATCTCCTTCTACAAGCTGCTCTTTTCCTTCCATATGAAGCATTCATCCCAGATCCAGCAGACAGGGAGCGAGATGGGATGCTGGTGTGTCTTGTGCCTGCTTCACCTTGAGAGTTTAAAGGCACTCCCCAGGCAAAGTCCAGCCTCCATATTAGCAACAACACATAGGAAACTTCAAGCCCACCTCCTCTGTCAGGTCCTGACCTTCTGCGTCAACAAATGAGCAGCATTGAGACCCTTTAGTTATGGCATCTCTATCCACAACTGTCAAGAATATTCAGCTGCCTTGGCCTGCACCTGAAAATGAAACCCAGAACTGAGCAGGAAGGGGACAGCAATAAACCTTTTCCTACCAAAAATGTGCAGCAACCTAGTGTGGTAGCATAGACCAGTCCAAAAGCTTGATCACCCCAAGGATGTGCTTTCCAGTTCCCCCTTTGATCACAGCTGCACAAATGTAACAAGTAATTCAAAACTCCCTTGAGTTTCCTGAGGCTGACAAGTTGAGTCCCCATTGAAGCCAACTACAAGTCACTGAGTTTCCCTAGCCTTTTGGGTCACCTTTTGACCCAACATCAATAAGTGACAAAAGAAATTATAATGGAAAAGATGACAGTATTACAGCAACTGCTCATTTTAAGAGCACCTGATAGAAAAAGGAAAAATGAGAAGCATTTCCCTTTTCTGTTATTGCCCAGCTAATAGAATTTCTTGTCTCCTTTTCAGTTGTTCTTGCCCAGAATTTCATCATTATAATAATAAAATTAGATAAGTTTACAGCCAAAAAGAACCTCAAGAGATCTGCTGGCCCAGTTCCTTGCAGCCAGGCAGGATTAAATACACCTAGACTTTCTCTGATGGATAGCTGTTCATCTTGGACTTAAAAACCTTCACAGAAGAGTCCAAAACATCCCCTCTGAGCTTGCTGTTTCAATTGTTTGTCCTGGAAATTAGCCTGCAGATCTACCCACTCAGCACAAAAGCTACAACAAAACAAAGCATAGCATCGCTTCTGCCCTCTCTGCCATCTTCTGGCCTCTGCACACTGCACCATATAAGCCCTAAAACCTCCCTGAGTGCACAGGGGTCAGCAGCTTCACACTGCAGGGTTGTGGAACACTTACCACTGCCCCAGCCCTAAGATCCCAGCTGCCTTGCGTTGCACAAGGGAAACAGTTTTATTGCTCCAACGGGATATAGGACTTCACAGTCAGAATTCAAATGGCACAAAGTACTTCGAACAAGTTCACTCTTCTTCTCATTTCTTAACATAATTTAAAATCACACACTAAATAAGGTGTCAGCAGGCTTCCCACAAGGATCCAGCTGTTAAGTCTTTATTGTTGTGTTTGCTTTGAAGTCAAGAGAAAAAAAATCTTGTTTGCCAACTTATAATTCAAAAAATGCCAGAAGAGCCTTCTTGCAAACAAACAAGATGCGAAAGAAATGCTGGCACCAAAGTGGTGCGGTCTGTGAATTATGGAGTTATGGAATCATTTTGAAAGTAAATTGTATGATACATAAATGTTCATAAAACTCTTTCTGTAAATAAGATTAGATTTCTTCCACAGAAAGGGAGACAGAGATCAGGTACCAAATGCTGTTTACGGTCAGCCATCAAGGGCTGTTCACTTTGTACATAGGTATGCAGCACACACCAAAAAAAAAGAGGATATTGTAGTGTTGAAAAACTATATAATAAAAATTAGGGGAAACCTCTTTTTGTAAAACACGATGCAGCCCCAAATCCTGCAACTCATACTGCATAACAAAATTACTTCTGTCACTTGCAAATCATGAAGTCTATGTTTGTCAGCCATTTGTACATGTGAGAGATCCAGCATGTATTGCTCAAATTAGACAGTGATTTTCTTATGAAATAAATTAAAGCTCTGATCACTGCTGAAGGAATCCTTTTGTGATGATCCAGCAACAATTTTATATTTTCTCTTTGTTTTGGTTTTGCCTGATTTATAACATTCTCATGTTTTAGCCCAGCAGCATCCAGAACTCATCCAGCAGCATCCAGAAATCATCCAGCAGCATCCATTTTACAGAAAATCAAAATATGGCAGGGGCATTAAAATGGAAGACACCAAATACCAACACAATAGTTCAGTTACATGCACCAGAGCATTCACCAGCACCCGAACCCAGCTATGCCCACTAAGGCCTTGCACTTATATGTGGAAAACACTTCATTGTAAGTGCTGTCTCTGTTTTCATTGGGTGTATGTAACCACACACACATTTTTCTGTGAGCGCTTAGTAGACCTGAGTAATGTAAATGCGGAAGGCCATCTTGCAGGTTGCTATTTGAGCTGTCTTTTTGGAACACTACCAAAACCAAACAGAAAACAAAAGTTACATTAAAGTAGAAAGAGCCTGATGTGGCTATTGCAACACAGCTGTAGTGAGGTACCTCCCACCCTCTGAAGGTGTGCTGAGCCCGCAGAACAAGGACGTATCAGTGACTGACCACCCATTCCACCAGCAGAACTCACAGCCCAAGAGCCTCAGCCTGTGGGAACACGAGGACCAGCAGAGAAGGAACACAAGGAAAAACTTTTCCAACATGGATGTAAGACCCAGAAACCTAAGTTCTTCACTTAGCCTTAGGAAAAAGATTTGGTTCAGGCTAGCTGTCAAACCCCATATAGCCCTTCCTGAGACTAAGTAGACCGTTGTACCTCCATGTGCACACAGCTCTGGTAGGTAGTGCCCTTCAGCCATATCAAGCAGACGAAGCAGCCATGAGGTGATGGCACTCTTCTAATGACCTAAACTATGGGTACATGTCCTTTTCCTGACCCAGGGTTTAACACTCACAGCAAACTCTGTACCTCCTGATTTTCACTTTATCTATCTCTGTGGACTATGGAGCATGAGTGAGCACTCTCTGATTCACTCCAGGTCAAATATCCCAGCTGAAACCACAATTTCCAGTTGTATAAACTAATCTGGATGGTTTTCCCTTAAACAATTTAAAGAGCCAGGAAGCAGTAACCTCTGAGAAGGAGGGACATAATTTCTTCTATTAGCAAATCTGGATTCAGAGGACAGTAAACCCTCTTTGGCCATAAAAGTGAAAGATCTGCAAATCCATGGAGTTCTTCCATCCCCTGAGTGGAAGTCTGAGTTGTTTTCCTGCAAGATATCTCCATCTCTAAGCTTGAATAGAAATCAGACACCACCAGTCCTGACCCTACTGAAGTCAAAGGCAGTTTTGTCATTGACTTCAACAAAAGTAGGATTCACCCTTAGGGTAAGAGGCATTGCATTTTTCATCAGCCACCCATGTGGAAATTTTGCTTAGATGACTGACTGCCTGGAAGGTAGCAGTGCTAGGCCACAAAATACCAGAAATATTTGTGTTAACCCACATACTCCAGCATTTGAAACTGCAGATATCAGAGTACACTCTTCTCCTCTAGAAAGAGTATGTTCCTATACCCTTGGCTTCTTTACTCCACCTGAAGCTGATTATGCACCTGATGTACCTAACCTGTTGTTCAGCTGTGCTACTGGGTCTGACTGTTTATCAGGAAACATCAGAGAGGTTTTATGTTCTCACATTGTAAATAATGTGACAGACCTTGAAAATATAATACGTCTTTTTATAGCTACTGTATGCATTGTGAATGAAAACAACTCCTGAAAATAGAGTCGAAAATGGGCTATTACATTCTTTCCTCATGCTCACTCAAATTCTGATTTAAAAAAACCCCACTTACAATGTATGTTCAGAGCATAGGGAAATTGATAAAAATATAGGAAGCTAAAAAAGAATCCAAAAGAATGCCTAGGAAATTCCTAAACTCATTTCAGGAATTGATCTGGTACTTAGACTCCATGCTGAATACTCTTCTGAGCAAAAAAGAACGAACACACGTATGCAAAGGTATTCAAAAAATGCATCTCTGAGCTGTGAATCTGAACCAAAGTTGTTCTTATTACAGATATGCAACAAAACTCCTTGGCAAGATTGCTTGCTTGTGCGTTGGCTTTTTGGTATAAGGAGTCCCACACATGGTAACAGATGTATATAAATTTGTACATATGCTGATTTGATTCAGTATTAAAACTGCCATGAAAATGCATACTGTATAAAGTTGAAAACCACATTGCAGTACAATAAAGCTTGTGCTTAGCCAAGCTGTTTTTACCTGCTCTAATTAGAGAGGGCCTCACACAAAAAATAAAAATCAGAGATGGAAGCAAAGTATCAGAAAATGCAGAAGGGTTGTAAAGAAGGAGAAAAGACAGAGAGAGATCCAAATTTCAGGCTTTGCGTCATAGACTTCTTTCTAGTTCAGGAGCATCCATGAGGTGGGTTGCTTCTTTCAGTTTCTTCGGTCTAGAAATTAAAGTAGATATCTATCCATGGAAGAAACAGTGCCTCACAAGTTTTTTGCCATTTCCTGCTTCTCCAATCTGCAATGGGCTCCTTCAAAGCATTTCTGTGCTTCCATTTTTGGGCAAAGCCACTTCAGACATGTAAAAAAATTAAATGTACTGTAGCAGCTAGAGGTGAGCAGCCCTCTCCACGTAAGATGTAGTGGATGCTAAATTTTATGGTTCTGATGTGAACCAAAAATATGTTTGGGGATAGAAAAGGAGTCAACCTCCTCTGCTGCATCTGCCTGCAGGCACTGATCTGAAGGGCAGGATTTGTGACTGCCCCTGTGCAATGTGCACAAAAAGGAAGAGAAACTTCCCACAGCTGCGCACAGGCCAGTCATGATCTTGCCCAGTGGAGCTATCACTGACACCAACTATACCAGCACCATGTGCTCCTCCAGCATCATCCATCAATAGATCTCAGAGAGCATTAGAGTTCGCAAAGAATGAAGGGATGAAGGAGGACTCAATACCTTTTCAAATGGCAAAGTGTTATTTTCATTTTACAGATGTGAGGCTGAAGCTAAAGGATCCTGCGTAACTTTGGCCCACACAGCAGGGCCAGAAGTAACCTCAAATTTCCCGAACACCATTCCCAAAGCACAGGAAGGTCTGCTTGAGTCCTTCACTTTCCTTACCCTCACAAAGAATTTTTCCATCACTATGCAAATCAGTAAATATACTCTCATATGTCCCTATCCCCACCTACACACTGCCTCTCTTCAAAGTATATTTTGTTTCCATCCTCCCTCTTTAGCTGCCAAAGAACGTTCTACCTCAGTACTAGCGCCTTGCAGAGCAACCGCAAAATCCTGCAGTACAGCAGAGCAGAGGTTATATGGCCAAGACAACTGCTATTTTCATCAATTCTTCAGCAAACCAGCTGATCGTAAAAGCTATTCTTGACTAGCCTGCCTTTGTAACACCAGTCGCCAGGAGAACACAGCACATACTATTGGCTGTGGCCCTCACTAAAAATACACTGCATTCTTGCACAACAACAAAAGCTCCCACTAGGGCCAATGGACAGAAGACTAAAAACAGTAACCAAAGGCTTTAAATCGCACAGATTACAAAGGTAGAAGAACTGAAAGCAGCATGCCACTAAAAGCCATCTGCCATCTTGGCCTGCCCATGTGTCCCTTCTCCCCAGCAGTGTTTTATATTAGTAATGATGTCTCTGTATTATGTATGACAGAGTCTCTGCTGCTTTGAGCAAGCAATAATATAGATGCTCCTTCAGTCTAGTGCTTTGCATATATACACTAGCTGAGGGAGCAGAAGAGTTGCTTTCCAGTCTTTCTCTCTAGATATAGTTCAGTTGGAAGGCAATATTCACATGCATGTACTCTCCAAATCACATGTACACGCAGTATTGTCAGGACTCTCATGAACATTAATAATACACAAAAATATGCAGAAATACACATGGTATACACTATTCAGCCACGGTATGACTTAGATGAGATAAGAATGGACAACACAGAAAAACAGGAAGACAATCAGCAAATGGTTAGTCCAATCATGGGCCTGTTTCCAGGATATAACAAATTTTTTATTGTTGTTGGAGTTTTTTTATGAGTTATTTTAATTAGTAGGTTAATGGCTTTACCTGGCATGGAAGCTGTCACTTTGAAGTGAAGTTTCAGAAGGATTTTGAAGGAAGAAGAAGATGAAGCCCACTACTGGGACAGCCTGAAGGAAGCTGCAGAGATGGATGTGAAAACAAGGCTGGGACACAGCAGTTCTGCACAGAGAAATACCTGACATAACTCTCAGTGATCAAGTGCAGGTACAAGAAAGTCTTCCCAGGTTAACACACCCTGTGAAGGAAAAAAAAAAAAAAGAGAGAGACTTTATTAGCCCAGGAAAGGCAGCATACTAATCTGTAAACACTGCTTTCACTACCTGAGCTAACAGGCTAACTCAGGTGTCTTCATGCAGCCCTGCAAATAACACCCAAGCCAACAGCCTGTACTGAGAAAAGAGACTGATTAGAGATCAGAGAAAAGAGAGGGGAAAAGGTGAGAACACCACATGTGAATAGGCAGACCATATTATGAATCAGAGAAAAGAGTTTATCAGGAGCTGCTTCAAATGAAATGACTGCTTTTGCAGCTAACCTCAGAAACCACTGAAGGGAAATGAAGTGGGTTATTGGAAAGTTGGTGGAAAAGTTTGTTTGCTAATTATACAAGATCATTTATTCAGAGCATTTTGCAAAATACTCTGCATAACCGACTTTTGGCTGATGCACATTGAAAGGATGCAAATACAGAACAGTTTAGCTAGGGTTCAGTGGATGCTCTCACAATTCACCGTGCTTGCAGCACTCCATTACCACATTACTAGAGATGTTGGTTAGTTGACCTCCGACTGTCTGCTCATAGAGATCTCCCCCTGTGTCAGTTACTTCCTCAGCCTTCCTACGGGCACTTGCAGAGACCCTGGCAAGAATCTGAATAAGTGGGAGGCTGTTTAAGGGACGTCCCATCACCACAGTTCAGCTCTCCTCAGGAGACAGATTGAAGGCACAGGACATAGGAGGAGATACTCATGGTGAAGGTAAGGAGGACAGTAGAGGTGCGCAGCACAGAAGAGGTGAAAAGATATAAAAGCAAAAGAAGGAGGAGACAAGGAAACTGTGCAGAGGGACAGATGGAGGGAGAGGAACCAGCAGGGCAGGCAGAAAACAGAAAACCAAAGCCTGACAGGTAAATCAGAGGTAACTGTGGGTAATCAGCAGGTTAAGGAAGAACAAAGTCTGCAAATAACAGGAGTAAGAGATGACCCCATGGAATAGTTGAGCTTATGAGGAACAGGGCCGTCCAGGTTCAGAAATACAACAGCAAAGTGTAGGTAGTAAATATATTTTTCTTTCTTCCAGTTAGAGCATTTATCACTGTTAGAGCAGACAGATGATAGCACACGAGAATCATTCCACAGCTGAGTTGGGGATCCCAAGCCAGCACAATCTGTATTTCAGCACAGGATGTCATACACTAACAAACGTTCTGATTTTCAGAGGTCCTGTGCTCCCAGTTGTAAGTCTCACAGCTATCAAAGGCAGCTGCTTTCCCCTGAAAAGCTGTCCTGCAACCCTGCATCTGAAAGTTATTTCGCTGGACTTTTACTCATTATGTGGATGTATCAGGCCTCCACTTGGAGGACTGCTGGACAAGAACAGCTATTTGGCTAGCACACAGTACGGGAATAAGGAGAGGGGAATCTGTTTGTGGAGGTAACATGTTTCAGGTATTCTCCCAGGCAAGCTGCTCAGCTATGTGGTGTCTCATACATGTGAGATGAGAACATCTAATTCCATAATTCACAGGAATATTGGCCTGGGTCTATAAAGTGCAATGAGATCCTCAGCAGAAAGGACTCATTTTAAGTCCAGAGAGTTGACATTTACTTGTTTTTCCCAATCTGCTGTTTCTTAGAACTCCAAATGTAAAGGGATGGGATGGTGCAGACAACTGGCGATATCATTGTCATAATAGCGACATCATGGCACAGACAGCCCTAGCTCATAAGGCAGTAGGAAGCACACGAGTTGGTATATAAAAAAGGACTGGCAGCACAATGCAGTGTCCGGATGCCAGATTCATTTCTCACTGAAAGCTGCATTTTCAAATCCAGCATTTGCCTCATGTCTGAGTTTAAGCTGACTGTCACAGGGAAAAAATAATACTAGAAAAGTATTCTAAGCCCGAGACTTTGCATTGCTCTTGAATTTTGCAGCAGAAGGAGGAAAGCAGGGTTTCTGCATTGAAATATCATTGAAGTGTTTGTCTTAACTGAGCTTTCTATTGGCATTCTGGCTGCTCCTGCCTTTGTAAAAACTATCAGGCAAGGGTTTGTTTCTTTGTCAGAGATGTAACGAAGCTGCAGACATCCATTTTAGCCAAAGTGATTTCATTTGTTTTTCCTCCAAGGCTGCCCAGCTGAAGAGTTAGCATCAGAATTCTTCTCATCGCACTTGCTAATGTCACTGGTTGGTACCAACCTACTATTCACTTTTTCCAGTCCCTCCCTAGACTTCCAATCATTCAACAGTTCAGACATTCATCAGGAAAAGTGATGTAACTAAAAACTAGTAGAGAAAATAAAAACTCAAACTGCTCTTCAGGGATCTGAATGCATTCTGCTTCACACTGAAGGCATTTAAGAGCAAACCTACAGGCTACGTCCTGACTGCTGGAAATGCTGAGATTCAGACACATAGGTTGGCCTCATTTTTAGACAAGATAGCACAGCTACAGGACAGAAGAAGAATTGCCTAAGGTTCCAAATACAAGACTGAGAGCCAGGAAACCATGAACATCAACATAACTTTCCCTTGTAAATCACTTAATTTCAGTATCTCCTCACTCCTCTGTCTGTAAGAAAACAAGACAGACTTGCCTACTTTTAAGTAAGTCTCAGAGTTACTGTTAGAGAAATACTTAGGCCAAAGTGCAAAATTGATTCTTGAGCATTAGTCAGGAGTTCAATATGACAAGTACTGAGATTAGAAAGAGGAATTTCAGGGAAAAGGGAACCTATTTGCAGGCTCTGAAGATGTTTCAGAGAAGGGAAGACCTTCTCTTACCAGCTTTAGACTTATGTTCTTACATGCATCACTGGACCAAAACTGGAAGCATTTCCTTTCTGCCATTTGTGCTTGCAAAAAAAGTGTCATGGAAAATTGTTCACTCTACTGTCAAAACATTTTTTTGGCACTGAGAAACAGAAGAAATATTTAGTGAAAAAGTCCTAAGAAACAAAACTATTTCACTTCTTTACACAGGGCTTTATTTCTGACCAGAAAAACTAAATGAGACTCAATATTGGACAACACATGCTTATTCTTTAACTCTCATGGGGTATTTCAGAGAGTTCATGCATGAGCTGTGACATTACAAGCTGTGCAAGCTTAATTTGAGATCTAAAATTTGCAGAATAAAACAAAAACAAAGAATAATTAAAAAGTGAGCTTGTCAACCACTATCCGTTTTTATCTAGTCAGACTGGCCCAAGAGGTGAGAACTTTACCTGATGTACTCAGTGCAGATGTCTGAACTGGTAATCAAAATAAGTAAAAAGTAGGGAGATTTATAGAAATTCACAATAACAAAATTATTTGGCAAGATTAATCATTCTTTAAGGATATATTACTAAGTCACTTTGCTTGATGTACAGTTATAAGCAGATATTCAAACAATGTTAAAACACAGATCATCAATCCACCAGCATCAGAGACATCATGATTTACTTAAATCGGTTGCACTGCCAAAAGATATGACTTCAAAATTCAGAATGATTAGACGCCGTCCATACGCAAGAGAAGCAGCCAGCTGCATTTTTATTAAGATCCCTAAATGAAGAGGGAAGATCAAGAAGATGATGCTGGAAATTATGTACAGCTGATTTAAATCCTAGTAGCATTTGCTTAGGAGTGAAAATAACTGTAGAAGCCAATTTGAAACTAATGGAGAGTTTGTTTCAAAAATTTACTTTTCATCATGCAATGTTAAATTTTGCAGAGATAAGCCCAAGTGTGAAATACTAGCAAGGTGTAAAAATAGCCTTTGCATATTTGGAGAGGGATCCATCTAACATCAATGCGATGTAAACAAATATAAAACATGTAACAGTGCAGATCTCTTGCTTATTTAAATGAGCTGTATTCCAAACCACAGAGAAGTAGTTAATAATTCTGTAAAGACAGCCTAGAGGAGCAACAGAGTTATATTCCAACACAAGATATACTCATCACTTATTGGGAAAGTGCTTGCAGAAAACAAAAGACTGGTTTCTCCAGCAGTGTTGGAAAAAGAGATGGGCATTAAAATAAAAAGCAGTATTGAATGTGATGAAAAATGTAAGCAAAAGGCAAGAGATTATGTTCTTGCCCGAGATGAAGTGTTTAGATAACAGACAAAATAGCACTTTGTGATTCACGTAATTGCTCCCAAAAAGCACAAGCAGAATATGAGGTTATGAAATACCCCAGAAATATGGAAAGGCTAACAGGAGATGTTGCTGAGCATAATAAAGTATTTGCAGTAATCACTACTCTTGAAGCACAGATGTCCAGCAATAGTCCAAAACATTCCTGGATTATTGGGCATAACACCTCTTGTTTTTCTAGGCTTTCAGAGGACCCGCAGTAGCTGCTACCTCAGACAAACTCATATAAAATGATTAAAGAAAGTAAAAAGTATTAAACTTAAAACAAAAGGTGAGTTGGAGAGTCTTTAGAACAAATCAATGAACAAATAGTAACCTGTTACTGGGATTAGAAAGTGCATATCCAAGATATCTAGAACAAAGACATTACTGAGTTACTGATGGAGGCCTGTAACCAAGTCCTCAATTCTGCCTCAATATCCCGAAAAAGAAAAGGCGAAAAATGTGAAAAAATTGGAGTTTTTCCAAAGGGCTCCACAGAGATTGAGGAAATGATGGCACAACCAAACCTGACCTCTGCAGCAGATAAATTGCTAGAAACCAAAATAAAGAATAAAATTAGTATACGCATATAAATATGATATGCTGGGGAAGGATTCAATACTTTCTGCAAAAATAAGTCATGCCTCACAAATTTATTAAAGTATTCAATGAGCATATTGCTTAGGACACTATCTGGTCAATACAGTGTGAACATCTCTGTTTGCAATGAAGCTAAGCATGCCCAGAATAAGAAGTTAGCAGGAAACAAACTGTACAATTAGTTTTCCCAATGGAAAAAGGTTTTAAATATGTTGTTCACTATATTCATAAACAACCTGGGAAAGCTGTACAAGTGAGGTTGCTGATAATACAGCACTGCTCAGAAAAGTCAAAACTGAAGCTAATTGTGAAGAGCTGCAGAAGGACGTTGTGAACTAAGATGAAACTCAGCGGTGGTCAATTCCGACTAATGCAAGTGGGGAAAAATAACACTAGCTATAGGTACCCGATGATCAGCACTGCTTGGGAGAGAAATCTTGGAGTCACTTTGAAAAACTAGAAAAGGTCACCTCAGTGTTCAGCTGCTGTCAGAAATGCCCAGAGGGGCTTTTAGAAACTGCTAGGAAAGAAGATGAGAGAAGAACAGAAAGAAAAGGAAATAATTACCATCTTGCTGGATAAATCCACAATGCACCTGTGTCTTGAATACTTCTAGTCTCTATCTCAGAGCACAGAACGCATAGAAATGTTATAAGTGGGGTGGAAAAGCTGACCATAGGCACAAAAGTGCTTTTCAGGAGTGAGGAACAAGACTGTAACTTGTCAGACTGGAAAAAAAGACAAGAGAAAGAGGGATGTGATAGAGTTTACAAAAGCTGGAATGGTATTAAGAAGGTGAACAGGGTATGGTTATGTGTTGTGGTTTAGGGCTGGGCTAGCCACTACACTAAATCCTGGGCAGAAGCTCTCTGTCCCACTAAATCCTGGACAGACCCCTCTTCCCACCCCAGAAGGGAAGAGAAAAGAGAATAAGGGAGAGAGACTTTATGGGTTGGAAAATAAAACTAACAGATATAATAAAACAATAATACTAAAACTAAAGGATAATAATGTAAAAAGGAAAATAATGAAATCCTGGGCAGAAGCTCTCTGTCCCACTAAATCCTGGACAGACCCCTCTTCCCACCCCAGAAGGGAAGAGAAAAGAGAATAAGGGAGAGAGACTTTATGGGTTGGAAAATAAAACTAACAGATATAATAAAACAATAATACTAAAACTAAAGGATAATAATGTAAAAAGGAAAATAATGAAATATATATATATAAAAATATGTACAAACATATATAAAAACCCAATATAAAATCCTCCCCCAGTGACGATTACATCACCAGAGGCTCTGCGGAGCAGGGCACTGGAAAAGTCCCAGTCTGGACTCAGCAGCAGGTGGGAGCAGGATGCAGGAACACACAAATCAGAATCAGAGGCAGACAAACTAGCAGGGTTCTGCTCAGACTTCAGCCATTGAAGGGGTCAAGATGGAAGGAAGGGTCCAAGATGGAAGAGTCGAGACCCTCATGATCCCTCAGCTTTATACCGAGTATGAGGTACGTGGGATGGAATACCTAGTTGGTCAGTTTTGGGTCCACTCCTCTCCATAGGTGCAGATACAGCACCCATGGTGAGACAAGTGACCTTGTGATTATCACTTGTAGCAGTACACACTATCTGGAAAAACATGCTGCTAGTTTCAGTAAGTTCAGCCACTTAAGAGAGGCTGAGCTGAAAAGTAAAATCAATAGAAAATCACTAGAAAATTAGTTTTATTTAGCTCAAACCAGGATATTATGTTAATACACAAAGTTGGAGGTACTCAATGAGATTATTAGGTAGGAAAATTAAAATAAACAAAAGGAGAGTTTTCTTCATGCAACATAATTAAATTGTGATATTTGCTGTCACAGAATGTTGCGAAATCCAGAGATATAAATGATTCAAAAAGGGATTAGACAAATTAATGGAGAAATAACTCTATTAAGGATGGTTAAATACAATGCAGCCAGCAGTTCAGAAAGTTTATAAAGTCCTGATTGTTGAAAGCTTGGAGGGTAAATCTTTAGGGTGCTTCTTTGAGATTTCAGAAGGTGATGTGGTTATTGCTTTTTATTATGGTTGCTCCTTGAAGATCACAAGTAGATGGAGGGTATCTCTTATGCTAAGCATGAACTCACATAACAAAGAGACATTCTCTGTCCTCAGAAATATATGCTCTGTGTGCTAATTACTGGCACTAGATCTCTAAAAGTCAGGATACGCAGCTCTGACTTGCCACTGAATCTGAGAAAGCACAACTCCGGATTTACATACACTTTGCACCCTGAATTTCTCCATTTGCACTGAGGGAGTTACAATGACTGAACACAAACTCCAGATTAGTTGAAAGGTTAACAGGAGCAGAGACTAAAAAGGGAAGGGACTTATATTTTGCAACATTTTTTAAGGTCTGCCTTTAAAATAAAAATAAAGCACAATTCATTAGAAACTTCCCATGCCTATTAAGACAGTCTAATATCATCAACCTTAACTCTAAATGGCAACTTTAGTTATAATATTCTAAACAATTTCCTATATGGGCCAGAGATGGGATAAACCATATTGTTATATTACACAGGCTAATAATTTTCAGTGTGGTTGCTTGTATTCAGTAAACAGAAATGGTGGGATCGGATAAAGGATAACAAGATCTTGCAAAGGGGATGACTCCCAAAAGTGTCAACAAGATGCAACCTGGTATAAGGACCTCTCTTATTGGCAGCTTGATACAGGAGGTAGAGCACCCACAGAAGTTCAAGTTAACAAGAGCGCCTGTTTCGCTCATCATTCACAGGTACAGGTGCTGCACATCCAGAGGGATGCTCTGTTCCCTCCTCCCAGGGAAGATTTTCTGGTTTCACAGACAGGAGTAAGACCATCAGCATGTTTCAAAGAGACCAAAGGTGATGCATGGAGAAATAAGCAACTTAGGAACTGATCTGAAAGGAATCTAAATAGTGTAAGCTACCTAGCAACAGATGGGGAAGTAAAAGAAGGAGCCTCCTTCTTTATGTCATATCTTCTATCACCTCTTGCCCTCCTCTATTAATCATTTCCCATGCACACCATCCTCTTACTTCCTTGCTCAGTATCTTATATCACTTCTCCCTTCCTGACAGGTAAACACTCACCACATTGAATTCCCCAGGGTGGATTCCAACTAATGACCTGGAGAAAAAGGTTTCTAAGCTAATTTACACTTCCTCTATTTAATTTGTCTGCACTGCAGGACAATACTTGTTCTATTCTCAAATATTACAGGCAATAAACAAATAAGTCATGATACAAAACAAAGCAGAAATCAAAATTTTTCTTTAGTCTTACGATCATTTCCATTTTCAAGTGAAACTTGAGATCACATGGATAAAAGCAATGTATTGAGAGAAACTGCATCTGAAACAGAGCATGAGCAATGAGCAGGAGAACTTGCATCGCCATGCTGCCTTTTCATCCCCTGTCAGCACAGGCTGTCTCATAAGGAACAAAAATCAATTTCCCTTTCATTGATGTGCCATAGCTTCTGGAGTGGACCACATACGGGCTTCACAGTTGTTTGCAACAGCACTAGAGAATGGTTGAGGAAAGTATGAGGAACACCCATTCAGCTCAATATCACATTAACTCAGACCAAAATGTACCTGATGTCTGTCAAAAATGTCACAGAGTCTGCAATAACTACCAACAGCACCTTGAATCTTACTCAAAGAAAAGTCCAAGGTGTGCTGTGGAAAGCAAAGCTAAAGAAGCTGAGTTTCCTCTCCATGGAAGGAAGCCATGTCCTGTAGTCCTGCATTACCTCCCGCTCCATGGTTCAGCTGGCACCCTAACAACTTTGGTAGCTGCACCACAGCTCCCCCCTTCACCCTGCTTCTTCATTTACCTCAGGTCTCACATACCAGAGACTTTCTTTCCAACTTTCTCAAATATGGATGAATGGAAAGTATCTGTACATCTTTCTTGTGCATAAGCAGAGCATTTAAAAATATTCATACAGGATTGATCTAGGAATATTCACAACATACATTTGAAGTATAGGTATTATCATGCATTTTCCAATAGCTTCATCTGGACAATGATTACAAGCACCTGAAGGTTTTGGTTGGCAATTTTAGAGTTGTAGATTAGCATTTTGGAAGCATACAGCCAAATCACATACACATCACAGCACACAACAGGCTACAGAGTCCCAGCTGCAGCAGGAGAGCAGCTCCTGAGAGAGTACTTCTTCCTGCACACAGGGATGGAGCTCCCAAGGGAATCGTCATAAATATTTCCACCGTAAGATTCTGACTCTTGAATTTTTGCACCCTTCAGGGTCAGCATCCCCACAAAATGCATTGAAAAAAAAGGACATTTTGGCAAAGAAAACACAAGGAAGTCAGATTTAGAGTGT
Source organism: Mesitornis unicolor (assembly GCF_000695765.1). Lineage (NCBI taxonomy): Eukaryota > Metazoa > Chordata > Aves > Mesitornithiformes > Mesitornithidae > Mesitornis > Mesitornis unicolor. The sequence continues at coordinate 200,767 of NW_010197000.1, forward strand.
TACATTTCATATCAGGATGGGTCTCCTCTCATTAGGGAAAAGGAACCCATTTTAGCGAGAAAAGCTCACAAACCTTGCCAGTGTGTGTGGCAGAGAAAAAAAGGCCTATTTTCAAGTTCAAAACATGGTACAAAAGCAAGGTCATGTTTCCAGCAGTTTTGTTGGGGCTGGGTTACATCCAGTTCCAACAATGCCATACAAGGTATATCAGACATTAAAATGATACCTCACTTGATCCTACTCAATAGAAGAAGCAAACCATATAAAACAGGTGCTCGACAGCAATGCAGCCTCCCCATAGTTATCTGGTTTACAAACAGCAAACTCTTTAGCCCTATTATTGTTTCTCTCATTTGCCACATTCTAGCTCCAAAAGGCACTCTAGTTCTCTGAATTGTTAGCAGCTTTTATAGCCAAAGATAAGTATCCATCACTTTTAATTTTCATCGTTGCATCTGTTTTGTCATTTAGCTGCAGCAGGTTGTATTACAATGATTAATGAGGAAATGGATACAAACATTTTTATTTCAAATAGCAGCTCTCAGACAAGATCTGCAAAACAGGACCAAGCCATATGATTGTAAAATAAATAAAAAAATAAAATAAATAAATACACACACACATACACAAGACTTAATCAAGTAGGCATTGTGCCATGATCTGTGAACCCCCCAGAAACACAAATATCTCCAGCAAGGAAGAAAAAGGTACATTTTTCACATCTGCCTGTGTGATGGCTTGTTTGGGATTTGGGGTTTTTTTGGGGGGGAGGGGATGTGTTTTATTTTGTTTTACAATTAATTTGGTCCTTTTTATTTCACATAAATGTCCAGCTCAAGTGTGGCACATCAACAGATAGGTTCATTTATCTTTCAGGGAAAAGCCAAACACTGCATTTCTATTCAGAAAACGCAGCATATATAAAATGTACTGCTAATAACAGAGGCCTTTAGAATGAAAAATAATAATTTTTATTGCTCTCTTTAGGACATTTGCTGTAAACATGGTTCATCAGTAATTATATTAGAAAAGAAGTATTATTTAGTGTTATGGCTACCTACAAACCTAGAAGCCCCCAAAAATATTTTACAGTTCCTGCTGGATGGGGGAGAAGACTGCGAGTGCTTTCTGCAGAAAGCAGAAGTCTTGCAGATGAAAGCCCCTTCAGAACAATCCTTCAATTCAGAATAATTAATTTAATTTCTTTAATGTTAGTATTATATTCACTTAGTGGTAAGATTTTTCTAGGGAAACAAGAAAAATGATAAAAATACAGTCATGTGAAACAACTATGCATCTAACAAATAGAATGGGAAAAGCACAGATGAAGACCACAATATTAGACGGAGATAAATAATTTAGCTTGAGACCTATTGGATTCTACACTTTCATGTCAATGAAGCATTTGGCCTACCGATGTATTTTTGCCTACTCTGCCAGGCAGGGCTCAGGCTCTGCAGGAGAATACGGCCATGGATCTCTGCAGGAAGAGAAGACCTTTTTTTTCCAAGTAAAATGTTCCCTAACTCTGCAAGGGAGGTTGGCAGTAGATCTCAAACTCTGGCCTGTCTTTTTAATACCCCTACAATAGCTCAGTTGGATTGAGACCAGCTGTTGGTGCATTACCATTTGTAAATGCTTAAAGCAACTACTCCTTGTTTTCTTGGCAACATGTACTGTGGAGGGGGAAAAAAAAAGCACTTTCATTCAGACATTAAGAATTGCTGGATGCCAGCTTTGGCTTACACGAGCTATTGTTTGCACAGCTCTCTTCAACAAGTTTTCACCAAAAAAAAAATCCTGGAGGGATAAATTGAGCCCCTAAAATTCCGATTTACCCCATCCACTCAGCCTTCATTGGAAAAAAGATTCCTTCCTCAATCCAACCATTTCAGGTCACAAGTCTTTCTGAGTTTCAATTTCTGCAACACCCTCACAAAATCATCCAGATTGTCTTAGGAATGACAATTATAACTTCCTTAGTCACTCTTATAAAATAACAGAGATTTTTTTTGCCTATAAGCATAAGAAAGAGATCTGAGCTTTCATTACCATGTTCTAAAATGAATGTTTCAGCATTGAAAGCTTAGGGGCGGG